>NC_028351.1:33920729-34006344 GCF_000741045.1 Vigna radiata var. radiata
ATATATATATATATATATATATATATATATATATATGTATGTATGTATATATATGTATGTATGTATGTATATGTATGTATGTATGTATAAAAAGAAAATGTTTTAATTAGTAGTTCATAACCAATTCAGTTCCATCGAACATAATGTAATTATATAGATCACATCTGGATTTATACAAAAAATAATTATAACCAAGATTACGCTTTCCATAAAACATTCACTATCATATATTAACATATGACCCATTGTGACCTTGATTACATGAAAGAAATATGTTTAGAGTATATCCACATTTAGATGAATATCAACAAATCAACTCCATGTAACAAAACAATATTTCTTTTCCAAAGTTTAACCAAAAAGTAGTTTAATAAAAATAAATTAAAAAATTATTTGTACAACTATAATGTGCTCAAATATGGTATTATATAGAGAGAAAGAAAAGAAGAATTTTTTTGTTTGTTTGGAATGAGAGAAAATAGTAAAGGTGAAGGTTTTACCATTTGTTTCCAACTGGGGTTGTATATTTAACTACAATTTCATTTCATGTTTAGGAGGTAAAAATAAATAAGGATGTGTTCTTTTGTATGGATTTGTGGGAGATGATTTGGGGGAGATGATTTGAATGGATTTGAGTGAATTTGAGGGTAATTTTTTTGTTGTTTTTTTTAGTAGATTTGTGGGTAATTGAGAGTGGATTTGAGGGTAAAGTTTATGAGAATTAGTGTAAGATTTGATTGATGTAACAGATTTAAAAAATTAGTTTAATTGGTAGAAATTAAAGATTACCAAAATGTCTCTAGTTATTAAAGTAATATAAAATGTTATTTTTTAATGTTATATTTAAATCTATAAAATGTTAATAAAGAGAGGAATTAATCAATAATAATTAAAATTAATTTTAAATATTAAAGAAATTATAATGTAGTAAAAAAAAATTATTTTTAAATGTACCAAAGTGAGGTCATAGCCTCACGTGCTTCGCACGTCTTTCACTCTTTGCTCTAACCCTATCCTTTGCTCGCCAAACCACGTTTCAAGACATAGCCAGAAAGCTGAAGCTCTAAGACAACAAACTTCTGCGAACGGAGAACAGGTTCAAAGTCTTAATGGAGAACTACGGGAGGAACTACTCCACGCGGGAAGAGTATTTACAGCGTTTGGATATTTTCGCAGGAAACATGCTGAGAGCGGCGGAGAACCAGGCGCTCGATCCCACTGCCATCCACGGCGTCACGCAGTTCTCCGATCTCACCGAGGACGAGTTTCAACGCCACTACACCGGTGTCAATGGTGGCTTCCCGTTGAATAATGGCGTGGGCGGTGTGGCACCGCCATTGGAGGTGGATGGACTGCCGGAGGTGGATCCGAATACGCCAAGTCGCTGCAGAAGCCCGATCCGGATACGTCTCCCATGGAAAATGTTGGAGAAGCTGGATCCGGATACGCCAACCTTGTATCCGGATACGCCTGGTTTGGAACTCCTTCACACACGTAGCTTCTTCACCTGTTCAATCCCTCCTTCCACGTTTGCTCATCTGCATCCACTCCGTCATCATCATCAACACTGTTCTTCCTCCTCCCATGCATGCCAGTGCTCTTCCTTTAAATCACAGTCTTGTACCTGCAACAACACATCAAAAATGGAGAGACACAATACCTCTGGTCCACTGGTCGTCACTCTCTGCACAATGTGTATGTTATTTAATTTGTATGTATTAATTATTTCTGTTGGAGAACAAGGGTACAAGGGTCTTTCTGTAGTGAATCAGCGTAAATCCTCTCAAATTAGCGAGATGCCTTCAACAGTAAGATCCTGTAAATCAGCTGATTTTTATCTTCGCAAATCAATGCAAATTATCTGAAGAGAACAACTCGCATCTCGCAAATCCATTCTCTCGTATCGCCGTGAATAGTGTATTCCCTCCAAACGAACACAGCGTAAGTATTTTGTTATCATGTGCTAACTGCTCTTTCATTTGTTTTCTAACAAAGGTGACTTGCATGATAATGGAATCAAGCAAAAAGCTAAAAAGACAGTATTTGGTCTTTCAGGTATCTAAATTTTAACACAACTACAACTTCTCTCGTTTCAAGAAAGAAAATCCTTCATCTACAGAGTAAAGGGTCCATTGATTTTTTTTAACAAACAATTCAAGAGAAAAAATCCGTTTATATGACCATTGTCTTCTTTTAATTTCTAGGACTAAATATGTTTTTAGTCTCTATACTTTGGGACGATTTTGGTTTTAGTTCCTCTTTTAAATTAAGGTACAATTTAGTCCTTCATCGTTTTAGTCTTTTTTACCAAATTCTTTTAACTTTATTTGTTATTTCAAACGCGTTTCTCAGTTAACATTGAGAAAAATGTGTCAAATAGCATAAATAATCCAAATGCTATAATGAAACATGCTTGAAACAACAAATAAAGTTAAAAAATTTTGGTAAAAAAGATTAAAACCGGAGTTTTCTAAAGTTGAAAGACTAAATTGTACCTTAGTTTGAAAGAGGGACTAAAACCAAAATCGTCCCAAAGTATAGGGACTAAAAACATATTTAACCCTAATTTCTATATGATTAGAAATATACCATTGTGTAAAATGTTGACAAAATTTGATGGGTTAATCATAAGAAATAGCTACCAAAATTCAAATGGAGAGTGTTCTTTGAATAATTATTAGCATTAGAAATGAAAATAATATGTATTTTATCAACTTATTCTCATCCATGCATGTATATAGAATGATGTAAAATATAACTTGCACTTCAATAATTGATTGTATTATTAGAAATGGATTTGTCTAACTTTTCAAAAGGTAAAAAGAAGAATTGCCCACTTTTTATGAGAAGTATTTTTCACTCCCTGAATGTACATGATTGATTACTTGTGTAGGAATAGATATTTTTGGTCATCTAATACATATTTTTGGTTTAGGAGAGAGAGAACATAAAAAAGGAAAAAGAAAATAATAGAAAAAATGAGTTAGACATTGGAAATTGTTTGATCGAGTAAAAAGTGCAAGCATGAAGGCAAGAAAAGATGTTATATATGCAAAATTGCATAAATATTTTTAGTAGAAAATATAAAAAGCTAGGACAATTTGATTTTTTTTTATCATGCCAACGAATCTTTTTTTTTTTTTCTCTCTCTCAAGTTTGAGATGAATGCTATGTAGGAGGGAACTATGTTCTTTTTAGTTTTTTTTTTTTTTTTTTTTTTGAAACCAAAGGAAAATATTATATGCTAGACATGATTTTCTTTCTTTCATTAATCAATCTTTCCCTTTTTCACTATAATAAGCAAACAAATTGTGTTCCAACACCAATGTTTGGTTAAGAAAGAAAATGAGTTAAAACTTATGTTGTAACATATTAAATAAAAATTACGAAAAAAGATATGTTTTTAAGTCATTCATTCATTCTTTCTTTCTTTCTTTTTTCCAAAATTCAAACAATTAAACTAGATTTGGTTTTTATTTCTTTCGTTAATTAATATATTCTCCTTCTCCCTATAAACGTTAGATAATATATTTTTGTTTAAGAAAAAATAAAAATAGAAAAAAAATTAAAAGTGGATGAGATGTTTTCTTCTTTTTTGTTTGTTTTGTTTTTCCTAATTTTTAATTTTGTGATTTATCTTCTTCATTATTTTCAGCATCGTTGAACACAGCAGGGACAGTGGGTCGAATTTACAGAGGAGAAGAAAGAAAAAAATTAAAAATAAAATAAAATAAATAAGCATTCTGGTAATAACACGAGATTCTTAAAAAAACAAAAAACTGTCATTTTCCTTGTTTTAAACTTTTGATATAAGAGCTAACAGTTATTTCAGGTTGTTTTAGTATAATTCGTAATGATCCCTCATAGAGAAACCCTCATTAAAATATATTGTGAATGACGTAAATTTGAATAGTGAAATAAAAGTTAAAGAAGAAATGCATGGCTAGTGAATGAAAGACGAAGATGTGCCAGAAATGCTATAAACCTTCAAAACCAGGAACGTGTCATCATTTTTCAAACAAAAAGATATAACAAAAGCTTCAATGATTACACTTTTTGTAACATTTTTCATTGGTTCACTTTCCATGAAGGAACTCTCTAGGGTTTCTGATTTTCAACTTCTAACATCACCAAACACCATTCTACTTTATGTCACTTTTTTTCCAAAATCATTGCTTCATTAGTATTCCACTCAAATTTATGTAAATCATCTTTTTCAAATTTTGCAGATAAAACAACTACTTATTCTTTAAAATAATGATATTTTTATTTTGATTTAAGTAATTATTTATTTTAGTTAAATATGATTTTAATTCTTAAAATTAGAATTTATTTATTTTCCAAATTTTGATATAGTTTATATTCAAACTTTAAAACTAAATACATATAATCATTTTAATTCAATTAAAATAAATTTTTTTAACATGTCCAAGACGTTTTAGATTTATGTTTAAATATTGTTTTATATTGTTTGATGCCTTTCAATTCAAATGTTCACGTTACATAGAACACAAAAGATTAACTATGTTGTTAGGATGATGCTATTTAGACAACATTTTTTTGACAACATTTGAACATTAATTACGTGTCAATTTGTGATTGGTCAAAAACTACTCCACAATAATGTTTATGATTATTATTATTGATTCTGGAGTAATTTTTGACCAATCACAGATTGACACGTAATCAATGTTTAAATGTTGTCAAAAAAATGTTGTCTAAATATCATTATCCATGTTGTTAAATTAAAAGTATTATTTACATTTATTTTAAAGTTTATATAACATATTTATATATAAAAAAGTATCTAATCACTTTCTACAACTACCAACAATAAATTCACATTAAAAACTAATCTTTTCAAGCATATAATACGAAGGCACGAAATCATAAACTACATATTTTTAGTAGAAAAACAATCGACTTTAGTATCTAATCATTTTATTCCTACAACTGCTAACAATAAATTGACACTAAGAACTAATGTTTTGAAGTGTATAACGAGGACGCGAAATCACTAAATACATTAGTAGAAAACAAATCAACTTTAGTATCTAGTCATTTTTCCTACAACTACCAACAATAAATTGACACTAAAAAGTGATTAATGTTTTCAAAACGAAGACACGAAATCACAACCTACATATATTTAGTAGAAAACAACCAACTTTAGTTTACTATCACGAATTCTTTTCCACAAAATAATGAGTTTTAAAAGGGTTGGTTATAATATTGATTTTAGTCATTTTTCATTCGAGTAAATATCATAATCAGTTCAAATTAAGAAAATGTGATATTTTTAATGGCGTCAATTCAACACTAGTTTGACAATCCTATTCTTATAACATTATAACATTATATATTTCGAGTGTGAGTTTAAGTCTAACTCAACTCCATAAAATTATTTTGTAAGATGAGGTTAACAACCACTTATATACTATGAATAGACCTTATCTCTAACGATATGAGACTTTCAACAATCACAAGGAAAAAAATCATAAGAACCAAAAACCAAATTATTTTTAAGAAATGAAAAAGGTTATTTAAATATTTAACAATGTGGCTGAGAAGAAAACCCACTAAAAATGATTAATTAGTTTTTCGATAGTGATTAGTGTTTATAAAAAGTCCATTCATACTTTATATTAAAAAAGTAATTATACAAAAAAATATAATTTAAATTTGGTTGACTTCAATTGACTAGCTATACATACACGATTTGCTCTTATAAATATTCCTTATTCCCATCCATATTTCTCACAAATTCCTTAAACTTGAAAAATATATAAAAATCCATATCAACAAATATTCCAACTCTAGCTTTCTCAAGGAAGCTATAGAACAACGATGAAGGTAAGAACAATACTCTCATGCGATAAACCAATTAATTTTTCTTGAGTTTTTTCACATCTTTAAAATGTTTATTTTTTTCACTTGTGTTTTCACTTCAATTTTCTTTCGTTTTTAGAATTAGAAGCACAAGAAATCATGTTTTAATTAAAATTTATTAAAAACCATAAAATTTAATTAGTTATACAATTTATTTTAATAAATGAACAAGTAAGTGTCAAGAAAAGTGTACTACAAAAGAAGGGTATATTTGGAAGAGAAAAACTTAGATAAGGGTATATTTGGAAGAGAAAAACTAAAGTGTCTTTTTTAATTTAAAATCGTCCAACCACATCTTGACACGTGTGCAGTGTCAAAATAGTGTCAAAAAATGGTGTTAAAATATATTTTCCTTTAGTTTTTATTCTCTTATTTCATCAAACTGTTTTTTCCCACTCTACCTATTAACAGCAGTAAATGTTGACATCATTGCAGGAACTGAAGCAAACACCAAAGTTTAGCAATCATCACATCATCATTGTTTAATGTTTATCTTGTTGTTTTGCAACCACTAAGCACCAAGTACTGTCAGTTTCTCAAACGATATATGCTTTAGAGAAAAAACAAAAAAAGAAAAAAGGCCTTCAATTATTACACTCTTTATATGATATAAAGATTTCATTGACTTGCACTTTCTTAGAAGGTACTGTAGGGGTAGGAAGAGACTGCAAATTTAAAGATAACACGCTTACTACAACGTGTGTGAACAAAAGAATTGTTCTATAAACTTTTGAAGAAAGACTATACTATATCATTTGACCAGTGTTGACTCCACTTCACTTTGTTTCTCAGTCTCACCATATGCTACTATAAACATGACTCATTCTCAACCATTTTCATCACAACTTCATTTACAAAACAAAAAACACCTCCTATAACCCTTTGGCCTCACTAAGCCAAACAGTTCTTGCTTTACAGTACTCAGAAACAAGTTTTAGCAACAATGAAGGTCAGAAATAAGCTCTCTTTGCATGCATATGTAAAATACCTCTCTTTTCATGTTCAAAACTTAGAGGTAATCTTAATAGTTCTTTGATTTGTTCTTTGACAGAAAGTAGTGTTGAAGGTGGACTTGCATGGTGACAGAATCAAGCAGAAAGCCATGCAGACAGCATCTGGCCTTTCAGGTACAATGATTTTGTTCCAAGAAAACAGAATCAATATCGTACTGTGTCAAGTATTCAAATGTTTTTGAACAAACTAGTGCTTATGATTATTTTAACTGCAGGGATTGAATCGGTTTCTGTTGATGTGAAAGACATGAAATTGATCTTGTTGGGTGACATTGATCCGGTGAATGCAGTGTCGAAGCTAAGAAAGTTGTGTCATACGGAAATAGTTTCAGTTGGACCAGCAAAAGAGGAGAAAGATAAGAACGAGGCAGCAAAGTTAGCTGTTCCTCTAAAACTCAATGAAGCATACTATCCACTTTATTATCAGATGACTCCACAGTATAGTCAAAGTTACTATGTCACAAGTTACGATGAAAATCCTAATACCTGTGTCATCTGCTAAACTAAACATAATATCAGACAATATATGATAAGAAAGACAAAGCAATGATGTTGGTTTTGTTAGTATTTTGCATGATCTTAGGTTGAAGATTATGGTGTGTACAAGGTGCTAAAAATTATGTACAGTGTAATTTCTGTGTGGTGTATGATTAGACTGTCATTTTGTAAAATGTATCCCACAGAAAATATGTTCTGTTCCAAGATTTTTGAGTGATATGTTATCTTCTGGATTCCAAGATTTGAGTGATAGGTTATCTTTTTGATGCTTCTTTCTAGCCTTTGAAATTTAAATTTATTCATGATTTATCAATTTATTACTATTTATGTGTATTAATACAATTTAAAATTTGTTTACATCAATGATAATATTATTATAAATTACCATAAAGGTTGATATAAGCACAGAAGACAACGGGTTAAATCTCGTCTACGGCAGGGTAGGGGTATATCTGCTATGCCCATCTGAAAAAACTTTGTTACTATTTTAACTTGTCCGAAATTCCTATGATTCTTTTATATAGAATATAGTAAAAATTTTACATGAGATTAATCTATTTTATGTTAAATATACACATAGGGTTCTCTATTTATAATAAAAGAAATATAGATTAAGTCTAAAATACAAATAAGAAATAATAACAAACAAACTAAAGATAAAAGATAAATATAAAATAAAGATAATATATCTAACAATCTTTCTCATGCTATTGTATACAAATCATATGTACCAAGTTTGTTACTAATATAATCCATAAAGACTAAATATTTACTTCTGCACTCAAGTGACACCAAATTACTAATGATTTGCAAGACGATATAGAAAACGAAATACCAACCTAAAAGACTCCCTTGAGCAAAAAATCTAGGAGGTTACTCCATGTAAATCTCTTCTTGCAAATCGTCCTTGAAGAATACCACCAGTGGATAAAGAGGTAATTGTTGGAGAGCCACCACGACTACAAATGAACTAACAAAAACCATATTTTCCATGGAAAAAAAGCATATATGAACGAGTCAAACGCAGGTGACAAAAAAAAGAGGTCAGAAGAAACAGCAGCGGAAGAAGCCATGGATGAATAGGAGAGAGAAATATTAAGAAATCCAAGATTCTCCAATCAAGACACCAGGCAAAAAAGGAGAAAGAGCAACCTCAATGCTCTAAATAGCTGCCGCCTAGAGGAGATGAGACGTGTGACAACACACGATGAACGTGAAGGAGGAAAACGAGTGACATCGACACTCTGAATTGCTACTAGGCATGCCACAATGCACCACGAAAAAAGTGAGCAAATCCATAACTTTAAAGGGTGCTAAGAGTGTGTAGGAGCTCAGATGAAGGCGTTGTTAATGGCATAGTGGTTTCCTGACAAAGGCGATCAAAATCATATGATCGTCGGTCGAAACTAGAAGTCCGATATTGACAGTGGTAGACGATGGCTCTACCTATAGCAGTAGATGGTGCTGCCACCGATAGCGACGGGTGTAGTGATAGAGACAACAATAATTTTTCTTTTACTCATACTTACAAATATTTTATATTTTAGGTTTCTAAAAATTTAAATAAAATTATTTAAAAGAAAATGTTTAAAATATACTTAGCTAAAAAAATAATTTTTAAATATAACTTAAATCAAATTATTTAATAAGATATTAATACAAATATATTTAATATTTTAAAAAACATAAATTTAAATAAGTTATACAAAATAAAAAATTAAAAAAATTAATTTTTTACAAAATAATTTCAATATTATAAATCTAAATTAAAAAATAAAAATATATAAATATTAATAATTTTATTTAAATCATTAAAATAAAAAATACTCAAATAAAATTCATTAATAATTATTAAAATATTACGAGTATTTATAGTTGAAATATATTAATAATATTCATATCCATTAATAAATGAATAATTAATCATTTATATGTATTATTTATAGTATTTATTAAAGATATTTATTTTATATTTGTGACAAATTTTATTCGGAAATTTAATATAAAATGGTAAAAAAATAAAAAGTAAATAAAATGTCAGTCTTTGACAGGTTAAACATGATATTAAAATTGACACGTAAAGGATATCAAATGAGTGTCATCAATTTGCCTGTGTGAATGAATAAAGGACCACTCTTCTAAGAAGAGTTTCTGGTGATTGAACGACAACGTGGGACAATCTGGAAATTATGACGTCACAGACAGTAAAATTTGAAGAAAACAGCCTTCAACGATTACACTTTGGAAAATACAAAATTTCCGTTCTTCACTTTCTACGGCGAAATGGTGGAAAAAATTTTAAGATGACACAACGTGTATTGAGTACTAGAAAACAAACTTCACTATAGAGAAGAACCCTTCTATTGGGTTGAGTTGACTTGACTATAATGTACAAATGTCTCAAACACATGTAACCATAGAACTTTGTTTAGTTAAAAAAACATATGCGGAGTATTCATTTAAATAATTTGAAATAATTTTAAAAAAATAAAAATAAAGTCAGTTAGTTTAATAAAAAAAAAAATTGGAAAATTTGATTGATTTTGTAAAGTTAATATTTTATTTTTTTGATATAATATTAAAATTGTTTTTTGTAATAGTATAAAAAATCATGTCTTAAAATTGATATTATATTTTAAATAGTATAAATAATATTTTTATGAAAGAGTTTTATTATCTTAAATCACACCATTTTTTTAACTTTTTTTTTCTAAATTTTTTATTCTTTTTAAAGATTGTAACATTCAAAAATTACCAAAGTAATTCTTGAGACGAGATATCTTTTATTCTTTTCTTTTGTTTGTGCATTTTTTGTGCATGTGAACGGTTCTACGTTGCGTGTGTGACCTGAGTCTTTTATTAGACTCTGTATTGATCTGTGGTCCTAATCGTGTATCTGATCATGTTTATATTGTGAAGCTATTTAGGACCCTTAGAGTTGTTTGGTCATTTATTAGATAAGGAAAGCTAATTATCTTATTTTAGAAATTTAGATGTGTTGAAAATTGTTGAATTACATGTTTGATCTGGTTGAGGTTATAATTGATTTTTGATATTGGTGGTATAATATTTGAGTAATATGAACATGTTACATTGGTTATGTGTTACTTCTAATTTGTTTGAATTGATGTTTTACTAAGGGACCGAGGATCTGACAATTTTGGCAGAGTGGTGTTCTCTCTGACATTGAAACCTAATTTTGAACTAAGCACTAAGTTAGAAATACAAAATTGGTCATTTGAACACCTAGTTACCCAAATCACATAATGGAAGTTGTTTTTTCTGTTATGGTGTTGAGCGCTACTAGTGTGGCTTTGAGCGCAAACTTGGTTGTGAAGGTCTGGAAGCACTTTTGTTCCAGACTGTTGAATGTCCATTTTCATCATTGAGAAAACCATTTTTGCAAATGGTTTGGGGCTACGTAGTCATTGTGCAAGTCTAAGATCATTTTAGCTCTAGACCGCTAAGCGTGCAAAAAAAATGTGAGTGCTTTAGCATTGGGCGATGGCAAGACACCACTAACTGCCACTTTTCACTACAAGTATGGAGCTATTTAATTTCTTTTCAGTGAGTGAAAGATGTGCTTCATTGAATGTGAATTTTTGCAAGAAAAATGGCACTGAGCGATAGGACTTACCATTGAGCGTAAATAGTTTAACATTAAGAGGCACTCTGAGCATCAATGTATATTTTTGTAACTTTTTTTATTCTCCTTGAGTTGTTTGAGAAGGTTTTACTATGGATATGAGGTATGTTTGATATGAATTATGGATTGTTAGCATGGTTGTAAAAATGTATGGTTTTGGTGGAAGAGATTTCAAGGAGAAATTTCCTGTAATGGTTTGAGTACTGTATATTGATACATAGATTGGGAGTTATCTTGACGCTCTAATAACCACTAAATTCAAAGTAGAGAAGGGTTAAATATATGGTGAAAGAAGTAGGAAGTTCTCGTATAGGGGCTTTACGCTGGCTTAAGATGGGAATAGACTAACCTTATGTGTGGTAAGATGAAACTCATTGACAATTACTCTACATGGCAATGGAAGTCAACACAAGTGCATAACTCGTCAGAGCTTGATATCAATACATGTATATGGATGGTCAGGTCCAGTATGAACGATTTCATATCTTAGAATTTGTGGATATGAATGCTTATATGTTTTAAAATCTATCTATAAATGTTGTATGATTGCTCTTTTTGGCACATTAGTTTATCCTTTCACTTCTATTTGCTTAGTTGTTCGTCTTTCTTGTTTACGATGATTACCTCAATAATATGAAAAGATGAGAATGTTCTTATAGATCTAGTGCAGGACAAGAATAATGATAAAGCTTAGAATAGACCGTTTAATTTCAGTTTTCTATAAGTTTTTGAAAAATAATTATGATTTTGGACTTAATTTAATATTACTCTTAATGACATAGGATTCTTTTATATATATATATATATATATATATATTTATATATATTAGGTGTCATAGTTATATTCGAGTAAACATTTATATATTTATTTGAGTTATCTATTCTTTATATTGAATATGTAATGTTTTTTTTAGTAGTTGAATATTAAAGTAGGATGTTACGGTCTTTAGATGTATTTTTTTGATTTATTAATTGATAATAATAATTTAAAATAAAAAATTAGTTGAAAAAAAAAATAAAAGTGTAAAATGATTTTAAAATAATTTAGAATAATTTAAAATAATCTAAAAAGAAAATTAATAGAAGAAATTCAAATTAAATTGTTATCAACAAAAACAATCTTCAAATATCAATCAATTCTAAAGATAAAAAAAGAAATCAGTCATTATAATAATTAATTTAAATTATTGGTATCTAAAATATTCTAAATATATAATCATAATTATTTTTTATAAAAGAATCCATACAAATTAGACTTTTCACATATTAACTTAAATTTTTATAATTGACCTTGTAAACCTAATTAGATCCATAATTGTCCACGTTTGCTTCAATTTTCAAAGTCTATATAAGACATAAATGTGCTCTAAGCAATGAGAAAAAAAAATAGTTTAATACATATTTTGGTCTCTTTTTGGGAGTGTTTGTTTAAAGTGGTCCTTCCTTTTTTAAAAAGTTCACTTAAGTCCCAGCTTTTGCAAAAACTGAGCAAATAGGTCCTTTTTGGTAACGCGTTAACGGCAGAGCTGCCAGGTGGCTAATATATGATGATGTGGCATTGTTATGTGTTTTAAAAAAATAAAAAATTGTGATGTGTAAATTAAAATAGTTAATAAAATAGTTAAAGTTAAATTAAAAAATGAAATTGGGGTAAATAATTAGGGATTTGAATTGTTCGAATTAGGGATTCGGATTGGGAAAACTTCCTCTAGGGGTTCATGGAAATTGGGAATCAATTGCACAGATTGGCAATACAATTTGAAATTGTGAATGAATCCTAATTTGAAATGGTGATTATACCATCATAGTCAGATACTCTATCTTGCAAGCTCATCAGTAAGTAAGAGTGGGAAGTACTGAAACCTGTGGAAGGCTTGGTTCTTGGAACAATAGGCATTGAACCCGGCATTGAACCCTTCATCCAACATTATATTACTAGTCTTGATGCAAGTAGGCCAAGGCAGAGGCCACGCCCAACAAAATCTTGCGCCGGTGAGACCATGGAAGAGGTGTCCTAGCTTCGAACAAAGCCTTGTCCAAACACCCATTGGGCATCAAGTCATACACCAGCAGAATCTCCCCTTTTTCATGGCACCACCCTTGAAGTCGAACCAGATTCTGATGCCTCAGGCTCCCAATGATAGATAACTCAGACAAAAATTCATTCTTCCCCTGACTACTATGACTGCACCTCTTCACCGCAACAGTGTCCCCGTTTTCAGGAAAAACCCACTCATACCCTAATCAATTCCCAATTTCAAATTGTATTGCCATGTGCAATTGATTCCCAATTTCCATGAACCCCTACAGTTTCATAAGAAAGTTTTCCAATTCCAATCCCTAATTCGAACAATTCAAATTCCTAATTATTTATCCCAATTTCATTTTTTTAATTTAACCCTAACTATTTTAATTTACACGTCACAATTTTTTACTTTTTTAAAACACATAACAATGCAACATCATCAGATATTAGTCACCTAGCAGTTCTGTCGTTAACAAAGTTAACGCCGTTACCAAAAAGGACCTATTTGCTCAGTTTTTGTAAAAGCTGGGACTTAAGTGAACTTTTTAAAAAAAAAGGGAGGACCACTTTGAACAAACCCTTCCAAAAGAGGGAGCAAAAGAGGTATTAAACCAAAAAAAAATTCGTTTGTCAAATTTCAAAGTTTTGATTTTTCTCCTTTTCTCTCATTTTTGTTTTGACTTTTCATTTTCTCATCTTCTATCTATTGTGCTATGCTTTTATTTTTCATGTGAAGAACAAAATATCTAAGAATTGATTCATGGAAAGATCAAACCAGAAGAATTGAGTTTTGTAATAATCGTTCTTTATTTGTTCTTTATTCTGAGTTTGTTCACTCATAACCAATTTATTTGATTAAATGAATTAGCTAATTGGTTAAATTTGGATCTAAATTTTAGAGAACTATGATAAGAGAATTGTTTAGTTCTTGAATATGTGGATTGGTCTATTTTTGTTTTTCTTAATTTTTGCCTATGATATATGCTTTATTTTCTTCAACCTTTGTTTTATGTTTTCTATCCCTAATTTGTGCGGAAACTATACTAAAATGAAACACAAGTAATATGTGTCCTTTGAGAGTTTGTATTCTAAAATTTAGCAAACCTTAAATAATTTGACATTTTTCATTATAAAAGATAATTTTTATATTTTTTTGGTCAATGTTAATAATCTCTAAGCTTACTTCTCTAAATTTTCAGGTAATTCCTTTCTTATCTTTATTCTCTCGTCTTGTTTTCTGAATTACAAAAATAATGCTAAGAAGATGTTATGAAGAAAAATGTATAATATGATCATTATTTGTGTTTGTTTTAAAGGAATGATTTCAGAGAGCAAATTAAGACGGATTTGAAAGGAAAATGAGGGAAAAATGGTGTTCTTTGTTTTTAAGGATAAAGAATTGAAAGTGGAAAGATTTGAATATTAAATTTGTAAAAGTTTGTAAATAATTTAATGAATGTGATAAATAAATAAAACATTAATAGATTAATAGATTAAAATGATCCGTCCGGATAAGCTTTTTGATTTCATCTTTTAGTGTTACACATTCCTCAGTAGTGTGCTCCAGGTTTTGGTGATATCAGTAGTGCTTCTTTCCATCAGTGTTTTTAGGTGTATGAGCCTTTTTGACCGAGAGGAGGTCAGCACTAAGAGCTTCATTGAGAATTCTTGCAATAGGTGCATTGAGAGTCGTATAATGATTAAACTTGGGTGTTCGAGGAAAATCCTTTGGACGAGAACCCCCACCCTTGTCATTATTGTCGAATGATCGTCTATTGTCCTTCTTCTTTCCTCCCGTAGAGGCTTCTTGTTGCTGCTTTTTCCGCTAAATTCGCATATCTTCAATGCAGATAAATTCAGCAACTTTTTCCTAGAGTCCGTCTACAGTTTTAGGCAGTCTAACACATAGGCTACATGGAAATGGCCTAGCTTTTAGGCACGAAGACAAGTTGTTCATGATAAAAGTTTGATTGACATTTGTAACACTCGTGCTGTCTCATATACCTCTTCATAAAATCTTTCAAGGTTTTGTCCTTCTCTTGCCTCATACTAACCACGCCACATGCGTTAATTCTTGGATTCTGTCAAACCATCATACTTATTGTTGTGACTTTGGCAAGTGTACCAAACCGTTCAAGTAATAAAATCAGTACGACCGGATATCGTTTCCTAAGAGACTTGTGTCACCAAACAATTGTATAGTTTCCAACTAACCTAGATACTCATAAATGGTAAAAGTAAACATGAAACATAAATGGTAAAAGTGATCTTGGATACTCAAACACTTGGAAATGGAAAGATTTGAAATGATATGAAATGATATTGTTGGGGGTATGATTTCATCTACTTCACTCTTATGTATAGAAAACTACTTCCTCTTCATTAATATGTCAATGTCAATATACTAATTTACTCAAACCCCAATCCCTTGGTAAAGAGAGCCTAAACTTCCTCATTAGGCTCCAATCCCTTGGAAAACCTAACAATTATTTTCGCATTAAGAACTGATATTTAAGACAATCAAAAGTCCTATTCTATCCCTACATATTATTTCCTTTAGGTGTTTAATCCAAGTCCATATTTACCCAACATTTCTCAATATCAAGCAAACCCTAAAATCATGTCATGGGTAGCAACTTCACAACAAACATTAAGAGAAGAAATTAAACACTAACTATTAATGAAAAAGACATATATTCATTCAAAACGGTAATTTGCATAAGAGATCAGTGGCTACATCAATCCCCCAACAACAAAGAAACTAGCTCTCCATGAATGAAGAGCTTGAGCTTACAAACTAACCAATCGAATCATATACCTTACCATACAATAATATTTTAAATTTTTAATACATTAACTAATATATTCTGAAAACACGGTAAAAAATTAAAAATAAAAAATAAAAAAAATCTAGACCGGGAGAAACATTCGAAGAAATGAGGCAGAGTGGGAGAGAGCTTCAAAGAAATTCAGACGTCAGATTTGCTGGGACACTATCTTGAATTCGTCCATGATGTTCCTTTCGTAGCAATTAACAAAACCGAGTGTAGACCCCAAAATGACTTTTGGGGTCTAAAACGGATGTACAATGCTGACTAAATGACCCAACCAAACACTACTTTAAGTTGACTTTGTCCTATTATACCATTTTCTCATGTACTATATAACTCCCCATTCAGCTTCAAGTTTTAAACAGTTCAATTACAGGTTACAACAATCTCTTCACCTCCTCCAAAACTTCTCCCTCATAACCCTCTTTCCCTTCTTTGCTTTTCCCCAGAAATTTCCCATCTTTGAATCATTATGATGGTAAGAATTTGTCCCTTTTTCAAGTTTTCTATGATTTCTATAAAGGGCATCATTCTAGAAACACATCACTCTAATATCACATGTAAATTCAATTCCTAAATTTTTTGAGTTTTGCCCTGTTTCCATCCTCAATTTGCAAACATGATATCAAAAGTTGAGCCCAGCTCTCTTTAAGTACTGTTTGATACCCAAAATTGAAAACTTTCTGTTCTTTTTCCTTTAACTGTTGAAGTCATAACTTATTTTGGAATCTTCATGCTTAGAACTGGTAACAACAAAAGATCCTAAAAGTTGTCTGCATTATGTTTGACAGAAAGTGGTACTGAAGGTGGAACTCTATGATGACAAAATCAAGAAAAAGGCCATGAAGAGAGTGTCTGGTATTTCGGGTAAGGAATCTCAACAGTCAACCATCTCTGCCATGTTAATTGTCTGTGCTTTGTTTCTGCTTTGTTGTTGAAGGGCAAATCCAGATGGAACACAAAATTGAATTTGTTGGGGTGATTTTTTTCAGGGGTTGAGTCAGTGTCTGTGGACATGAAAGACCAGAAAATGACCGTAATTGGGAGTGTTGATTCTGTTAAAGTGGCGGTAAAGCTTAAAAAATTGTGTCATGCTGACATACTTTCAGTTGGACCTGCGAAGGAGGAGAAAAAGGAAGAACCGAAGAAAGAAGAGAAGAAGCCAGAAGCAAAGAAAGATCCAAAGGAGGAATATGCTGAAGCTGTGTATGAAGCATATTTTAACCAAACCAGACAGCAACCATATCCATATTACTATTACAGAACAGTGGAAGAGAATCCAACTGGCTGTGTTATTTGCTAAGTATTGGAATATCATGGATTTTAAGGGATAATAAAAGAGAATAAGAAAAGAAGACAGTGGCTTGAGTTGAAGAAGGGGAGTCATGTTTCATTTGGAATTTCCATTTTTCTTCTTTTCTTTGTAAGTTTTGGCCTTTCTTCTAGTAAAAGTTCAGAAGAAAACAGACTTCTAAAAGTTGAGAAATGTAATATGTACATTATTTTGTGGTGTAATACCGTGTGCTCAAAATTATAGCATGGTTTCTATAGAATTAAGAACTGAGAAATCGGTTTTATTAAATTCTAGTGTCCTTAGAAAGTAGTTTCTAAGTCTTACTTAACCTTACATAATCGACTTAAAAATCGATAATTTATTTGATGAAATTTACATTGTTTATGTATTATAAATTAATCCTAACTTTATTTTTGGTTGACGTGGAACTTTTAACGCATTATATGTACAACTCTTAAATCTGTGGTTGGTATTGGTCTTTTTGAGAATTAGACATGGCAAGCTGGCACCAGAGCAGAATCGTTGATAAGACAAAAACAGAGGTTTTTGAAAGGCTGGAGATGTAAATTTTAAATTTAATGGCAGTGTTAGAAATTGCATAGGCATTAAAACACAAGCTGATGAGAACGGAATATTGGAACAGTTTGAAAGGCTTTAGTCTTTGTTGTTTTGTTCTAACTGTTTGAATAGTGTGGTTGAAGATCATGTATCAACTACAAATATGGTTAAATTATAATAAACTGCCTTAGTATAAACCTTATCATACGAATTTATGAGTTATATGAAGTTTTTCTTTTGACAAATAAAATTTATAATATTTACATATCATTTACTGAAAAAATATTTACACAATTTTTGTAAAATACAAAAATAAAATAAATATGCAATTTAATTTAAAAACAATTTTTTTAAATAGTATAAAAAAAGAACACAGTTAACCTGTATTTTAATAACTAGTCAAATTCTAAGCTGTTCAAATACGGATATGTAGTAGGATTCAGCTACTATTCTGAAATGATAACATAATCTAATTGTTATCCAATTGAACTATTTAAAAACATATTGTTATGGTATATATCGACTGAAAAATACTAATCCTAATAGTGTGATTGACGCTTGGTACATAAAGAAAAATATTACTAACGATTAAAATTAGTTAAATAATTAATTAATGTAAACAAATTAATAATAAGACTTCAAGAGAATTAGATTATAATTAAACCAATCTTAATAAAAAATATAATTATTGAGACATTACTTACACTAATGAGAGCTTCAAAGATATTTAGGAGTCAGATTTGCAGGTATACTATCTTGAATATGTCCGTGATGTTTCTTTCGTGGCAATTAACATAAGAATTTTGGGGTCTAAAACGGATGTATAGGTACTTGTCTCTATCATACATTTCTCATGGACTGACTATATAAGTACCTTGTGATCTTCAAGTTTTTAACACTTCAATTACAACAATCTCTTCAAGTTTTCCCCAAAAGCTCCCATCTTTGAATCATTATGATGGTAATGATTTATCCCTTTTTCAAGTTTTCTTCTATAAAGGGTAATGATATATAGACAACATTTTTTTACAATATTTGACATTATTATATGTGTCATTGATTGGTCCAAATGACACAATGACACCACCATGGACCAATCACACAATGACATGTATGATGATTTATGATGTTCAAATGTTGTCATGAAAATGTTGTCTAAGTATCTTTATCCTTCTGTAAAAGGCGTCATTCTAGGAAACATCACATGTAAACTCAATTCTTAAATTTTGAGTTTTGCTCTGTTTCCATCCTCAATTTGCAAACATGATTTCCAAATTTGAGTTCAGCTCTCTTTAACTACTGTTTGATACTAAAAAATGTTTAGATCAAGTTTCAGAGTTCAAATTGCAAATCTTCCTATTCTTGTTCCTTTTACCGTTGAAGTCGTAACTAGTTTTGGAATCTTCGTGCTTAGAACTGTTTACAACAATAGTTCCTAAAAGTTGTCTGCATTTTGTTTGACAGAAAGTGGTCCTAAAGGTGGATCTCCAAGATGACAAAATCAGAAAAAAGGCCATGCAGAGAGTATCTGGCATTTCGGGTAAGGAATCTCAACATTCAACCATCTTTGCCATGCTAATTATCTGTTTTATTTGTATGATTTGTTTGTTGCTCAAGGGTAAAACCAGATAGAACAAAAAATTGAATTTTTTGGGATGATTTTTTCAGGGGTTGAGTCCGTCTCTGTGGACATGAAGGACAATAAAATGACTGTAATTGGGGATGTTGATTCTGTTAAAGTGGCCATAAAGCTTAAAAAATTGTGTCATGCAGACATACTTTCAGTTGGACCTGCAAAGGAACCAAAGAAAGAAGAGAAGCCACCAGAACCCAAGAAACAACCAGAATCCAAGAAAGATCCAAAGGAGGAATATGCGCAACTTTTGAAGATCTATGAAGCTTATTTCAACCAAATTAGACAGCAACCATATCCATATTACTATAACAGAACAGTGGAAGAGAATCCATGTGCTTCTTGTGTTATTTGCTAAGTATTAGAATATCACGGAGTTCAATGCATACTAAACAAATTACATTAGATTATGATATCTATTAGAAACTAAATTTAAGCAATTAAAACATTAAAAAAAGAATAAAAGAAGACAGTGCTGTAAGTTGAAGGAGAGTCATGTTTCTTTTAGAATTTTCCATTTTTTTTTTCTTTCTTTGCTAAGTCTAGAAGCAGATAAGTATATTATGTACATTATTTTGTTGTGTAATACAGTGTGTTCAAAATTTTAGAATGATTGCTATAAGGTTTTATTAAATTCAGGTGCACTGAGTAGGTATAGAAATTATCTTCAATTTGATACTAGACATTAATAGGTGGTCTAGGTTCTAAACATAGTTCTGATACATGTTAAGAAGTGGACTTTAAACTTAAATCAATCTCATAAAATTGACTTGTAAAATAAAGGCTTAATACTCCTGATGGTTCCTATTTTTGTCAAGTGCGTTTAATTTGGTCCCAATTTTTTTTTTTTCTGTTCAATGTTGTCTTAAAGAATGTATTTTTTGTTCAATTTGATCCTTTTTGCAAATGGCGTTTAAATAGTTAACGGCAGACAATGCAGATGTGCATATTAATGTTGACCTGCCTTGACTAAAACATGACGCAGCCAATTAAAGACTACCATGTGGCAGTCCTTTCCCCACCCAAAAAATTAGGGTTTCTGAATGTAAGGGGGAAGGCTTTCTTATGCCTACGCCCTCGCCAGAGGAAAATTGCATGGGTTTCGAAATGCAGGAGCGTGGCGATGTGAATCTGGCTCATGGTTGTTTGTCTGCGATTTGGTTTCTTTGGTTTCTTTCTACTTGCAGGTTTGAAGAGCAGCTTCGCGATGGTTGGAGAAGATGAAGATTGATGGAGAATAGTGCTTTTGCGGTAGCGATTCTGCTCCAATTGGCTTTTTTTTCCTTTGCAGGTTGAAGACTTGACGGAGAAGATGAGCTTGCGCATGGCTTGCTGTCTCGTTGAAGTAATCATGGTTGTCGCAACAAAATATTGATGGCGATTCACAGTGGAGGAAGGGGAAGATGGTCATGGTGGTGTTTCTGGGTGGTTGCTGGATGGAGAAGATGAACAGCGGTGGTGGCAGCACGACCATCTAGTTAGGGTTTCGAAATATTTGATGATTAAGGTGTGAAGATGGTGACTGGCCGTGAGCGTGGCAACGACAGTTAGGGTTAAGGGGAAATTACAGTTTCTGGAGGTAGGAGATGATGATGACGTGTCAAGAGTGATGTGTCACTTATTGCATAGCTGGACCGGACTGTTTATCATTAACTATTTAAAAGTCGTTTGTAAAAAGGACCAAATTGAACAAAAATTACATTATTTAGAACAACATTAAACATAAAAAGAAAATTAAAACCAAATTGAACATACTTAACGAAAATATAAACTATCAAGAATAAGCCTCAAATAAAGTTTCCTTCTACTCATATATTATAAAATTAGCCGTTGAGATACTTTCAACAAAATCAGTGTACATAGTTCCTTAGAGAAAATAAAAACCAAGATTACAACTTGCGACTATAATCTTTGACAACGACAACATAATTCCCTAATTTAACACTGCTTGAGGTTGAATTCTAAGCTGATTAGTATAATTAAAAATGTTGAAGAAGATGATTAAGATAACATATTTTGGTGGTGGGAAAATAAGGACACAAGAATTCTTTGGAGGGCCTACAAAGACAAAGTCAGTCATGTCGTTAGTTCACATTTTTTTCCATAGTATTCAATGTTCGTGGGACAGAACTGAGATGTAACAAGAATTGAAGTGTGCAATAAATGGAAAGCAAAATATAGTAGAGATGTGTGAGATCAATAACTTAAAAAATATACATATAAACTCTTTTAGAGTTTTAAATTTAAGATAATGTAAGTTTTTTATACATGAATTGTTGGGTTCCGTAGAGAAATTTAGCACAAATTTATGAAAAAGTTAGATCCTATGACATCAACAACAAAAAGGAATCTTTATGTGACAACAAAGAAAGAGCATGTCGAAATGTGAGGATAGATTTTTCTGATTATGGGCATCGATGATCAAGCTGGTGAATGACGACAGCTTTTTGTTGGACGTTAACCAATAAGATTTTGAGTATTACAAAATAGCTTACGCCAATATGACTAAAATATGAATCAAATATAAATTCTTAATTGATGCAGTATAAAGGAAATGGTGTTCTTCTAAAACACTTAATTATGAAAGGGACGTTGATGGTGGTGTAAATATAAAATGGGCCCAAAGAGGAGACAAAGTTACTCAAGAAAATGTATTGAGTTTTCACATGAAAATTACTTTTACTATGGTTAAACTTGTAATATATATATATATATATATATATATATATATATATATATATATATATATATATATATATATATATATATATATATTTAGAGTGTATTTATGATCCAAAAATAAAAGCTCTATTTCTTCTTCTTCTTCTTTTTTCCAATTTGTAACTACTTCTCTTTTTTGTGTAAAAAAATTAGGAAAACTAATTATAAAATAGTGTTTCAAAATATTTATATTTCATTTCATTAATTTATTGAGACTTATTTCAAGAAAACATGAGAGTTTGAATATATGATTTGTAAAGCTTAAAAGAATTATACTATTTGAATGCAAAAGAATTTATATATTTATATCATCTAATTTCTTAGGAGCACTTTGACACTTTGGAATATGTCATTGATTCTTATTATAAGATGATATATTGTATTCAAATATAATGTAAGATTTCTCTTTGTTTCTAACTTTCTAATTATAATGACCTAAATTAGTATATATCACATTATCAATTTCTTCATCACTTCATTAGTAATAGCAGGTAACATTATCCAATTGTGCATATATTCTCCAAGACTTTGTTTTAAATATTTTTCAAAATAAATATAATTATTACATATATATAGGAGGTACTATCAAATATTTTATATATATATATATATATATATATATATATATATATATATATATATATATATATATATATATATATATATATATATATATACACTACTCTAACATTCTAAGAGTTTTATGATTTTGTTTTTATTTCTTTCATTACGTACATAAAGTTCACGTATGACATACAATCATTTCAGATGAAAATCACACAACCACAGACATGAAGGTAAGCTAGTGAAAATTAACAAATACTACATATGCTAATTCCATCATTCATCACACTATCCTCATCTTTATCCTAAATGTAGTTATTCAATCAAAATTGCATCACAAATAGGATTCATTATCTAATTTGAAGTCAATAATTAGTAGCAAGAAATCTATTATCTTTCATAATACAATTTCAAGCTTCAATCATCATAACACAACCTTCACGATAGGGCTCACATGGATAAACCACGACAAAATAAATAGTAGAATAAGCTAGTATAGTTACAATTAAACATATCATTTATAATATATCTCATTAGAAAGAATTTTAGTCTCATCCAATTCAACCATCACATACTCTCAACAACAATCAAATGTTTACCAAAAGCATGCCAATACAAAGATAACCACAACCCTCGTGGCCCACAACACATAGACATTTGACTTTACTTTTGAAGTTCAGGTGTATTGAGCAAACACCAAGACTTTAAACGTGTCATACTCACTTTTTCCTCTTAGGAGCCATAGCTATAGATTTTACAATAGGAATCAATCCCTTTAGAGTATAACCATGGTAAAGATTATCTTTCATAATCCCTCTTAACACATTTCCTATCATCACATCAAGGTAATACTCCTTTCCTAGGAGTCACTACATTCACCACATTCAGATCATAACTCACATATAACATTCTCATATAATTTTAAATCATTACATCATGTCATAAATTTATATTTTACTTCAATCCAAAGTAATCTCATAACATAAATAACATATTATTCATTTCAAATTAAATGCTTATAGTTCAACATTTATTTTCTATTACATTAGTATGACATTTAATTATAATATTTTCATTAATTATATATAAATTGCCAAAATCATTTCTTTAACCACAAACCTTAAATCAATTATCTTAATGGTCAAAGTAAAGATTCATGTATCTACGATCAACTGTCAAAATTTCATTCTGATCCAACGGTTAACGAACAAAAAATCATAATTTTATCGAGATAGCTTAGTAATAAAAATCATGTTGGCACTCAGTGCCCAAAACCTTGCGCCAAATGCTCAAAACATGCACCCAACGCTAAAAACTTGGTGTCTAGCACTAGAATTCTTGGAGCTCATTGACTTGTGAGCACCCAATAGTCCTAGAGTGGCACCTGACGCTCTATGCCACTAGAACCACAAACTTTTGAGCGCTCAATAGTCTCAGGGTATTGTCCAATGTCATAAAACTCTATAGCTCACTTATCTATGCTCTTCACTTGGCGCCTAACGATTATGTGGTACCACCCAATACTATAATAGATATGTAAGGGTTTTAGTGTGTTTTAAACTGATTCATTGGGTATATATAAGTTGTTTTAAGATTTTCTTATGCCATATAAGCTCATTCATTTTCAAAAGTATCTTAATACACCAATGAACCAATTCGAAACACGTCAAATATAAACCATTTATTTTACCCAATCTCATTTCTTTATAAGAACTACATTACAAATACTTTGATCAACACAAGCAAAAAAATAGCTTAATAGAACAACCTAACAACCATGCCATCAAAGTTCAGTTTAATACAAAACCAACCCAGACAATTCAAGTGATAATGCTTATAGATCATTATTCAATTTTCTTGGATTATGCAACTCAAAAACAATAAAAACCAAACAAAGAGCATCTTTCACTAAACTAAATTCATCATTTCACCAATTCCACCATCTCTTCACCATCAATATATATATATATATATATATATATATATATATATAAGTACATATTTAAGTAAAGGGATCAAAATAGCAATAACACAATCAATCCTTTATACTATAAAGTTTAATATCACAACATTAATACTATCAAAATTTAATAAGTAATATTTATCAATTTTTATTAACTTTCCTTACCTTAGATTGAATCTTCTTCAAAACTAAGTTCTTACCTTTTTTAAAGTTATTGTTATTCAACTAAAGATCTAGAACAAAGTTATCAAAAAAAAAAAGTAGAAATTTAATATATGGTAGAACAAAGTTATCCAAAAAAGTAGAAATTTAATATATGGTAGAATAGATTGAGAAAGAAAATAAATGAGGAGAAGGTTAAATGCTTATCTCTCCCTTCTTTTCATTTATTACATATGATTATATTGTTATATACTATCTTATACTAATAGTCTTAATTTATGTGCTTAAGTTATCAGTAGTTTTTTTTTTAATGTTTTTAAAACTTAATTCTAGATTCTGATGGGATTACGATACCTTCCCAAATATCTTTACCACAAACAACATTTATAAGAGGTTCACACAAGCAACATATATAGTTTGATTCCCATAATATCTTCATACACATCACGTATACAAATATCACAACCTAGATATAAATATCACAACACAATATATGGATTTGTTGGATTGCATATTATTTATTAATGATGAATAACCCTTTTGTTGGACTTTTGATTTCAATATTATTTATCTCTTTAATATCATAATTTATATTTAAGACAATTTAATGTATTAATGAACTTATCTATTTTTAATCATTAAATTGATTATGGCTTTGGCTATGAACCCATAGCTGGATTATAGATTTACCTTTAATTTTGGATTTGGAATTTAAATCGTACTATTAATCATGATTTATTTTCTTTCTTTTTCTTTACTTATTTTTATTATTTGACATAAAAAATTGAAAATGTATTGATTTAGAGTTCTATTTTTTTTTCCTTAAATACAAAACATTAAAGTAATAAGTTTTAATCTTTTATTTAAAGTTAGCCTCATTTAGAGGAAAGTTTTACTGGTGGCATCACTACATGCAAAGTTAATCAATTTACTAAACATTATCTATTTGTATGAAAAATTATAAAAAGATAATTTAATTTAAAATATAACTTCTCTTAAAAACTATAGGTGAAAGCCTTTCCTATATATACAAATCTCTTGTATGGATGTTAACTTTTATCGTTGTTGTTTAGACTTTCTTTTCTTTGGTTCGTCCATTTATTCCTAACAACTACTAACAATTATATCTCTTTAATGTCTATATAAGACAACTTAATGTATTAATGGAATTGTCGATTTTTAATCATTAAATAGTTATGACCTAAGAATGTTTACGTAGATTATACGTGTATCCACTATATTAAATAAAGATATGTGTGACCCTCATTATAAATATTTAACTGTTTATTATAAAACAACATATTGAGATTGAAGAATTGGTATAATAAAAAATAAAATAATAATTTTAAAATATTAGAATTTGATCAATTGGTATGATACAAATTAAAATAGTAACTATAAACATATATGAACTTATTTGATTGCATATTATTTATTAATGATGAAAAACATGGACTTTTTGGTTTAAATATTATTTATTTCTTTAATGTCATTATTTTTATTTAAGACAATTTAATGAATTAAAGTAATTACTAGCTTTTAATAATTAAATGTAATTATAGCTCTGCTTGTGAAGGATATACAGTTTTGATTGTTGTTTCAAGTAGAATTAATTCATTGTTTTTTGTAGGGAGGACGAAGAAGACATTATCGATTTTCTATTCCATTGGTGATAAATCAATGTTCAAATTGTAATATAAAGTACGGAAGTGACAAATCTAAACTTTTACAAGTTACAAAATTGATTGATTTGGGATGAAACTATAACTTAAATAACTATTGCTTTGAAGCATTGGATAGGATTTTTGAAAGATACCATGAGATCCAAAAGTCCAAATAGCACAAATGACTGATTAGGGGAATGGTTGTAGTTCTTAAACGGTAATTAGTACCTAAATAAAGGTTGCAAATAATATACTATAGATGTTATGAATTCTTCAAGTTTGTGAAAATTTTGTAACGTGCTGAAACAAAAAATTAATACCATTTCTTTTCTATTTTTGTCCATTTTGTTTAATGTGAAACTTGACTTTTTCGATTATTTAATGTGATTTTAATTTTTGTTCAATTTGATCTTTTTTTCATAAAGACATCTAAATCGTTATTGATATAGTGTCTACGTGAGCAATCAGTCAATAAATTCTTTCATTAATTGTGACGTGGCCCACCACATCATCTCATATTCTTCTCAACACATCCACTAATCCTAGGCAGCCACTATGTCCTCCTCCCCATCGTCGCGCCACCACCAACTACCACAAATTTTAGTGTCTCTTCAACCATCTCTTCAAGACACAGTAGCCATGACACCACTGTTGACCATGCCACCATTGTCACCATCTTCGTTCATGCGAAACCTGCAATAAATCCAGACTCATATCCCACCACTATCCTCACCATTCATACGAAACCTGTAGAAAAACCAGACCCAAATGGTGCCACTATCATTGTCATCTTCATTCATGTAAAACCTACAGAAAAACCAAACCCAAATCACAAGCACAAATCAGAACACCGCCATCACAGAAACCCTAATTTTGGGATTGATTCTAGATCTATGGTTTGTAATCGGGGAAGATGAATTCATATAGCTTTCATTCAGACTTGAAAAGCAAGGTGGTTCAATGACTTGATTCAACGTTGCAATTTTGGCTTTAAGCGGTTCCCATGGCATTTTACACAAATGTTCCATCTTGGCTTTCGTTCAAAGTATAAATCTTTTGTTGAGAGAAATCAAAGAATCTTGGGTGTGGTGATCTTGTTGGGGTGGCCTAGGGGAGGACGACTCGGGAATGGGTGAGAGATGTGAAGAAGAACTAAAAGAGACAGATTTTTTGGGTGGTTTGGATTTGGTGGTGCATGGAGGAGGGCATGGTGGTTGCCTAAGGTTTTTGGGTGTGTTGGGAAGAAGATGAGATGACGTGGACATTATATCGTTAACGATTTAGACGTTGTCATGGAAAAAGACTAAATTGAACAAAGTTATAAAAATTGGGACCAGATTGAACACTAAAAAAAGTCGAGTCCCACATTATACAAAGTAAATGAAAATAAAATCTAAAAGTGATATTAAGCCAAAAAAATATTAGAGTAGTGAATATGATATTAAAATTCCAAAAAAACACTCCTAATCGATCCATATGTTAATCCTCTGCTTCATTTAATCAATTTTATTGATATGAACGTTTGTTAAATTCGACAAATTTTACATTCTTTCATGGAAGAGTTATTTTAGTACCAACTTTGGAAACATTTGAAAAAAAATAATAAATTTATAAGATGAGATTTGTATCTTTTTATATATTTTAAACTGGTTTTATCATCGATTAATATGTGATTTTAAATGTAACTAATGAAATTTGCATCTAATTATATTCTCTAAAATAATTTTATAGATGTAAGACTTCTAATACAATTTTTTTTCATTATACCAATAGAGAAAAATTAATACTTTAATTCAAATTTTTCATGTT
The DNA here is from genome assembly GCF_000741045.1 of Vigna radiata var. radiata. Lineage (NCBI taxonomy): Eukaryota > Viridiplantae > Streptophyta > Magnoliopsida > Fabales > Fabaceae > Vigna > Vigna radiata. The sequence continues at coordinate 33,949,001 of NC_028351.1, forward strand.
AGTTTTTAAAAAGCATTGATCAAATGGTTAATGCAATGACACCGTATTGATTTCTAATGACCTTGGTAAAAACATAATTGGAATAGTTTTAATCAAGAACATGGAGTAAAAGTACATATTCCAAGAATAAATCTCATATCTTCTGGATCAGGGTGTCGTTCAAATTTCAATGAGGTCAAGTTCCTATTTATTTATCTTTTGCAAATTATTAATAAAAATCAAGAACACTTATTGTGTCGTGTTTGGTTTGCTTCTTTCAAGAACTATATTCTTACCCATAACCTTAGCATTATCCAAATAAAATCAAGGAAATGTTTGATACTTATCCTAGATGAAAATGATAAAGTATACAACATAACAAACAAACAAAAAATGCTGTGTTTCATGAAGTTTTTTTAGAAACCTTTAATTTGAGGAAGATATCATTACACTATGAACCATATTGATTAAAAAATATATGTATTATAAGTATTCAATTTAATAGGTATTTAATAAATAAAATATACTTATTACATTATTTTATTATGGTAGTCGTGTTATAAAAGTTCAAATGTTATCATCATTTTATATAAAACTTATATGAAGAAAAAATTAGAGAAGCACAAACAAAAATAATATTTTTTTTATGAATTATTTTTCGATTGATTATAATTTAAATGGTATATGTAATTTTTCTAGCGATTAATTTCTGGTGATTTGAAAAACTTTTGTAGATTTCCACAGGAATTATGTATTTAGTTAAGTTCTCTTTTAAAGAAAAAAAAAATTCCAGCAGATTCAGGAGTAAACCGTTCATACAGGTTGCAGTTAACTTTTCTTTTAAACATTTATGACGGTTTCTGTGTAAGAGATGTCAAATTATTGAAATTTCTAATTTCTTCATATTCGCGCTCACCTCTTATTCTTTACATGCTTTTGTTTGTCATTGTATATGCTTTAGAAGTCTTCTTCCAAAATTCTCTTATCCTCATGCATCATATTCTTCTTCATGCATGTGCATTACATTCGTCCTTTGCCCTGTTCTCGTGTAGCCATTGTTGTCGTTTAGTTCGTCGTTGTTCGTCACACTGGAATCCTTAAGTTCAAGTTTTCTTATTCCTTCATTAATGAGTCTTCTTCCTTCGTCCTGTCATTGTGTTTTTCGTTCACAATCCCTAAGTTTACTTTCAGTGGCGAGGGTTTTGACTGTGAGAAGAATTAGAACCAGGTATGGGGGAGCTAACTTGTGTGTTCTTATTTTTTTGCTTGAACAAATGTGATAAAATGATTGGTTCTGATGTTGCTATGATCTTTTATGTTGGCTAGTTAATGTTATAATATGCTAGGTTGGTAAAGTATAATTTGATGAAGAATGTGCATTTTGATTGGACTGTCATGTTCTTGACTTGAGTTTAAACGGCTTAGTGTATGATTAAGAATGAAATGCAATGGGCAGGCAATGTCACGGTGGTTAGATATTAAATTGTCATGTTATTGCCAAAGAAGTTTATATGCATGTCCATTGAAATGAAAATAGGGTTCAAGTTAATGAAATGTAGTATGGATTCCTAGAACTAGGACTAGTTGATACATGTGTCACTTTTGTTTTCTTAATGGTTTAATGATATGAATAAGTTTTGAATGGTCTATATGTTGGTTGTGTCGGTGTATATTGAAGTTGATGAGTTTTTTAGTTATTGCATAATATGTTATGTCTAAAAGGGAAGTCTAATTATGATTTTATACTTATGTTTTATTCATTCATTGTTTAAAAGCAATTGAATTTGATAATTAAATAAGTGTGCTACTTAATGTTTTATTCATTCATTTACTTTTAACACTAAGTAGATGTATTACTTAGTATTAAATTATTCCAAGTAACAATTTTATAACTAAGTACGAGAATTACTTAGTTTTGAATTCTTCATTTCTATAAGTAACTGGACTATTTTAGTCTTCAAATTTACAACTAACTTGATATAAGACTTAGTTTTATAACTAGTTTAGTAAATTCTTTTTATGTAGTGTATTTTATTGAATATGGTTACATATTCTAACCTTCCAATCCTCTTGGCATGAAAAGAGATCAATTTAATGGACAAATCATAGATAAATATACCTTAAAATACAAGTTAATATATGGGAGGATTGAATACTGTCTTGGACTTCGTATTCACTAATAGTGGTGTTAAGGGAAAGATAATATGTCCATGTTAGAAATGAAATTTTAATAAATGATAGAGACACACTATTTCATTGTGTGTAATGTTTGTTACAACATTTTTTTTATCATAATCAAATAAATTAAATAATAATAAAAACAATCTAATATACATTCTCAACGATTTTGGAACCCTTATAAATTATGGCGATTTATAAACTCTTGTAAGTTCCAACAGTTCAAGAAACCCCTGTAAGTGACGATTTCTAAACTCTAGTTAATTCTGATGATTTTCTGATAACCTTTGCAAATATCGACAATTGTATATAACCTCACAAATAGTGGTAGTTTTACTAAAACTCCTGAAAATTGCGACAATTTGATGAAAAAAATCGTTTGTAATCACATATGTTACATACCAACGATACTTTTTATAACAGTTTTAGTAACCATGAAAAATATATTTTCCATTAATTAAAACCGTTGATAATTAATGACAAAATAATCCCTTATAAAATTCTTTTCTTTTTATACTTGTACTTTAAACTATATAATTTATGTACTTTCTAATATTATTTATTTATTTTATTTATATTCCTTATTGTAAAATATATTATAATATTTTATATTTAATCAATTTTTATATTTTACTAATTTATATATTCAAATTAATAAGTAAACATTTCATACAAAAAAAGTTAAACAGAATAAAATTGTAATGTAAAAACTCAAAAAATATATTCCACTAAACAATTCTTAGAGTGAGTATAATTTTAACATTTTTCATCAAATAAATATAGTTTTATAATTATATTTTTGTACACACCTATCACCTTACATTACGGATATACGCTGTTTTTCTTATAAAATAGATTTGAAAAAAAAAACATAGACTCAATAATTAATTATGAGAATGTTCCAACAGTAATATAATTAAAAAAAAATCATAATTATAATATAATCGATTATATATCTACATAATTAATTATGTTATAATTTTTTTCTTTTTCTTTTTAAATATTTTATATACACATGCATGAAAAAAGATAAAGAAGTATTGAGAGTTTTTATCAATTCACTATTTTGTCAAGAGATATTATTTTACAACATTAAAGACAAAATGTTATTAAAATGTTTTTTTTTTCAGTGAGTGTAATAAGAAGAATATAGTTAGGGATGAATGGATCGGATCAGGTACGGATAATGTGATACTCGAACTCGGTCCGTATGCAAAAAACATATTCGTTATCTGTCGCTGGGTACTTATATAAAAAAATCTGTGGATTTTTTTCAACCGCGGATACCCGTTGGATATCCGTTTTCAACCAGTAGATATTTAAAAATATATATATTTTATTATTTTTTTAAAGAGCTAATGCCACGGTGCAATGTCAAGGGCTAATGCCACGGTGGCTTCTCCCTATCAATTATAATAGTTAGTTTTAAATTGTAATTATTAGTCTTTATTAGTTAATTTTTTGTATATTTACTTTCCCTTTATTTAATTTAATTATTAGTCTTAAATATTAATTATTATAATTGATATTAAGTTGGTGGAGTTTATTCCCTTCTAACTCTTTCCAATTAGGTTATCAATTTGTATATTTATACTATTGTAATGTAATGATTAAATCAATTCATTTCAAATACTTTTTGTATGGTATCAGCCTAAAACGATCATCTTCATTTTTTTTGTTTTTTTTTTCTTCAACACAGGGCGTCGCTCCTTCCTTTCTTTTTGCCTCCCATGGCCAACAACAACTCTTCATCTATTAGCAACCCTCATGAGCCATCAAAACCATTCACTTGCATCACCTTTAGCAGTGTCACCAAGCTTCTACCCTCAAATTACCTCACTTGGAAACTTCAAGTTGAAACTCTTCTTGATGGCTATGATCTTCTCAAATATCCAGATGGATCCTTTCCTACGCCGCCAATGACGATCTCCACCATCGGTGTACCTCCAACTCTGAATCCTGCTTATCAAACCTGGCGTCGACAGGACCGTCTTATACACGGTGCTCTCCTCACCACTCTCTCCCCTGAAGTGGCATCCCTGGTGTCTCAAACAACGACATCACATGATCTCTGGACTCTTCTCTAGCGCACCTATGCCAAGGGATTTCGTAGCCACCTCAAGTAGTTAAAGGAGCGTCTCTACACGGCGTCCAAAGGTACCCAGTCCATCACCACCTACATGCATTCTCTGAAGCAAACTGCAGATCTTCTTGCCTCACTTGGCTCTCCTGTCTCCGTTGAAGACATGACTGACCATGTCTTGCGTGGCCTCGACGATGGTTATAGAGCTGTCATTGACGGTGTCAATGCAAGGGACACTCCCATTCTTTTTTATGACCTCCTTGAGAAGCTTCTCATTCAAGAACTTTCCCTTGCTGCTGCTCAACGACAAGTTCCTGCTCCCATGACAACCTTGAATGCACATACTCCACCCAACCATTATGATAAAACTCGATCTGGGCAATTTTCTGCATCATCAACCTCACACCCTGCCCATCACTAACTGTTTCTTGGTCGGTGTCAATGGTGCAATGTCAAGGGCCATGTTCTGTCTTAGTGTCACACCTTCAAGCAGCAACACCCTGGTGTCTCAATGCCTCCTCGTTTCTCCTCTGCTAACCCTAGACAGGTTCGGGTTCATACTGCAACCGCTGGCGCTTCTCAAAATAATTTTCTGGTTGATAGTGGAGCGACACATCACGTCACCAATGATCTTGACAATCTAGCGCTTCATCATCCATACACGGGTCCAGACTCATTGTTTATGGGCAACGGTTCAGGTTTAAACATCACACATTTTGGAACACTTTTACTTAATGATTTATCCCTCTCCCACACTTTGTGTGTTCCTTCCATGCAACAAAAAATCCTTTATGTCTCTCAACTCACCAAACAAACTAACTTTGTTGTTGTTTTCTTGCCAAACTCTTTTTATGTTAAGAACTTGCAGACAGGTCAAATAACCCATAATGGCTCATGTGTGGATTGACTCTATCTCTAGCCAGCCAACTCTCCGTCAGTCCACTTTGTCCGCACAGACTCCTTTGCTTCATGGCACCATAGACTTGGGCATTCCTCCTCTTCTATCTTCACATTTATTCAGCAACATTTTTCTTTGGGTTCAAATAAATTCCAGCAATCAGATTGCAACTCATGTCAAATTAATAAAAGTCATAAACTTCCTTTCAGTGAATCCACTCTTAAATCATCTTATCCTTTGGAAATAATTTTCTCTGATGTATGGACTTCCCCTGTTTTATCCATTGATGGTTTGCGCTATTATTGCATGTTTGTTGATCATTTTACGCGTTATATTTGGCTATATCCGATAAAACGTAAATCTGATGTGCAAACTCTGTTTCCCAAATTTAAGTCGCTTGTTGAAAATTTCTTTCATCGCAACATCAAAATTCTTTACACGGATAATGGTGGTGAATATATTGGTCTTCGTCCATTTTTAAGCAGTCATGGAATAAGTCATCACACCACCCCACCTCATACAACTGAACACAATGGAATTTCCAAACGCCAGAATCGGCACATTGCCGAAATTGGTCTCTCTCTTCTCCACCACTCAGGTTTGCCCCTCATATATTGGCCTCACGCCATGACAACAACCGCCTATCTCATAAATCGTCTCCCAACACCAATTCTTGGGTACCAGTCACCTTATTCCAAATTACTCAAAATTAGGCCGGATTATCATAAGTTAAAGTGTTTTGGTTGTTTGTGTTTTCCCTGGATTAAACCATATGCTAACCATAAACTTGCACCAAAGTCTGTTATGTGTGTTTTTGTAGGTTACTTGGCGGATCAACATGCATACTTGTGTCTCGATCCAACCACAGGAAGGATTTACACCTCTCGCCATGTCAAGTTCGTTTAATTTGAATTCCCGTATAGCTCCCTAGCACCTCAAGCCAATCCGAGTGTAGAGCAACAAGAAGGCCCACTTCAGCTTTCCATACTCCATCCCGTAAACCAACCAATGGTCAGTACCACTCTAAACCCACCAGAGAAAATCTCGGCTGCCCCTTCATCTTCATCTTTCCCCAACTCCCTGACTTCGACCCAACCCTCCACTAAACACTCTGAATCCCCATTATCACCTCCGTCCTCACAATGTTCCATGCCATCATCCCAACCCAATGTCAACCCTAACAGGATACCCCAAACCGATGGAGGTGGCATCATCACCCCGTCCAAAAACAACATTGTCAAACCTATCAAGAAGCTCAACCTCCATGTCCAACCCTCTTCTCGAGCCCAACACCATCACCCAAGCTCTTTGTGACCCTGATTAGCGCTCAGCCATGCAAGTTGAGTTTGACGCCTTACATCGCAACAACACTTGGGAACTTGCCAGTCGATCCTCTACTCAAAATTTGGTTGGCTGCAAATGGGTTTTTCGAATCAAAAGACACCCGGATGGCTCGATTGATCGGTACAAGGCTCGCCTAGTCGCCAAAGGTTTTCACCAACGCCCTGGTTGGGACTATACAGAGACATTTAGTTCGGTAGTTAAACCGGTCACCATTTGCATTGTCCTCACTCTTGCAGTTCGCCAAGGATGGTCCATTCGCCAACTTGATGTCAACAATGCATTTCTTCAAGGGACGCTCAAAGAGGAAGTTTTCATGCTCCAGCCCCCTGGTTTTGTCAACAAAAGTTTCCCTGATCATGTTTGCCGCCTCAAAAAGGCACTCTATGGGCTAAAGCAAGCACCTCGCGCCTGGTATACGGAGCTTCGAGTGTTTTTACTCTCTCTTGGCTTTGTCAATTCAACTGCAGATGCATTTCTCTTCATTTACCAAAAATCAGGTTCCACTCTATATTTATTAGTATATGTTGATGACATCATCGTCACTAGGAGTTCCTCTACATAGCTGTCCAACCTTATATCTACCCTTGATGCTCAATTTTCACTGAAAGACCTTGGTTGTCTTAACTATTTCTTGGGCGTCGAAGTAATTCCTTCCGCTACAAGACTATTTCTTTCACAAAGGAAATACATCACTGATATTCTCCATAAATCAGGCATGGCTAACACAAAACCAGTATCCACTCCCTTATCTGCCAATGCTCAATTACTCAAGGATTCAGGTGATCTCCTACCTTGCCCAACTGAGTATCGCGCACTCGTGGGAAGTCTTCAATACTTAAGTCTTACTCGTCCGGACATCGCCTTTAGCACCAACAAACTTGTGCAGTTCATGCAACACCCCAGAACGACGCATTGGTCTGCCCTCAAACGGGTGCTCCGTTATTTGGCAGGCTCTTGCAACAAAGGTATCTTCATGCTTACTCAGATGCAGATTGAGCAGGTGATAAGGATGATTATATCTCTACCACTGGTTACTTTCTGTATCTTGGCAGCACTCTCATCTCTTCAAGCTCCCGAAAACAATGCTCTGTTGCTCATTCCTCAACTGAAGCAGAATACAAAGCCTTGGCTGACATAGCCAGTGAACTTATATGGGTCCTATCCTTGTTCACTGAACTTGGTCACATGCCCACAACCAATCCAGTTATTTATTGTGACAATCTTGGTGCCACAACTCTGAGTGCTAATACTACTCTCGGATAAAACATATTGCCTTAGCTTATCATTTTGTTCGTGAAAATGTCCAAAAAGGTAAGTTTCGGGTTTCCTTTGTGTCTACTAATGATCAACTTGCTGACATACTCACAAAGCCTATGTTTCATCCTCAGTTTGACTCATTACTGTCCAAGTTGCATCTCTCTTCCAGATCGTCCAACTTGCGGGAGGATATCAATTATAATAATTAGTTTTAAATTGTAATTATTAGTCTTTATTAGCTAATTTTTGTATATTTACTTTCCCTTTATTTAATTTAATTATTAGTCTTAAATATCAATTATTATAATTGATATTATAATAATTGATATTAAATTGGTGGAGTTTATTCCCTTTTAACTCTTTCCAATTAGGTTATCAATTTGTATATTTATACTATTGTAATGTAATGATCAAATCAATTCATTTCAAATACTTTCTATACTCCCAATCTTACAGAAACCCTCCAAATCCCAAAGAAACCCCCAAATTCCCTCCCGCAAAATCCTTTCCCCTCCTCCCTTATCGACAACGACACAGCAAAACTCCCAAATTCTTTTTCGTTTTGGTTTGGACCTACAAGAAACATCTTCTTCCCTAATCGTTTGGCTTTGTTTTATTCGCAACATGTGGCGCAGTTCTTCCTTCTTTTCCCTGGTTTTGCTTCATTCCACATCAGGCATTCCTCTTTTCTCTTTTCTTTGGGTATGGCTGAGTTTCGCAGGAATGAGAGGCGAGCTCCGGTGACCCAAGCGTAGCATTCTCTCTATAGTAGTGTGCATCGCAGTGGCAGCTCTCTGAGGCTTTGAGGGTGTTCTCGTAACGGTGGTGGACCCTGTCATAGTGGCGAGCGAAGGCACCGGTGACGTATTGTGAGGGGTATCGGTGCGACAACGAAGTGAATCGCGTTCCACGTGCCGCTTCAGCAGCGACTGTCGCTGTTAGATGGAGTGATGGATATGGTGTGGTGCGGGAGTGCCGTGAACTGGTGGATCTTGGTGACCTGTTGGAGTTTCTGTTTGGTACAAATAGGGGGCTGAGGGGTGGAGGGTACATTTAAGTGGAAACCCTCGTTCTGTGATGGCAGGGCAGGTAGAGTGAATGAGAAAAAAATGAGATTTAGGGTTTGCTTGAGTACTGAGAGAGAATAAGTATAAAAACAGGGATAAAATTGTAATTTTATTTTTCAGACAGACAACGGATACCTGCAGGTACGGATAATATGATACCCGAATTCGACCTGTTAATAAGCGAGTATTAAAATACCCGCTACGTGTAAGTATCTCTTACCTACGAATATTAAATACCCGAAACAGATTTTATCCATAAATACTCACGAACACGGGTTTTTTTGACAAATCTAAATATAGTTGTGACAATTAGTTCCATCAACCATCATTGAGAGTTTACTCTTCTTCCTTCCAAAATTCCAATCTATGTCAGTCATTTTACAACTTTTATTATTTCAAAAATCACGCTTTTTTGAAAATGTATTGTCATTTTAATCACTATTCTTATTTTTATTCATTCTATTATTTAAATTCTTATTTGCATCATTATCAAACTTCTCTCTCTTTCTTTCCCTTTACATTCTTTATCATATTTTTCAATTTATTTATTTTTCTTTTTCATTATCTATAAGAAAAATGCTGGTGGTTGTTGTCTTTTTTGTTAGCGGGTCAACTTAAACAACTTAAATATTTATAAATTTATATCTATATTTATCTATATTCCTCACTTCCTTTTCCAACATCTTTTGTGAAAGGAAATAAAATAACCATTTATCTTACGTAAATAAACTTAAAATATAAAATTTAATTAATTTAATAATATTGTAATTGTCTATATAGTAATCTATCTTTTTAATATTGAAATCTTTTTATAAAGATTTTTAATATTATATTAAAAGGGTAAAAATATTTTAAATGATTATTTAAAAATTATTTTATAATATAAATTTGACCATAAAAAATGAAAATGAGTAATAATAACTACAGGGTTAATATTAAAATTTAATATTATAAAAATAACTTTATCTTTTTGTAATTTGAACGAAATAGTTATTTAACATAAAATTTATTTTATACATTTAATAAAGAATAATAAAAAACTTATGTAATAATTTTAAACACACCCATACATATACATATATATACATACATACATATATATATATATATATATATATATATATATATATAAAATAAATATATCCTAAATATATAATAAAGATAAATTTATTTACTTATTTACTAAATTTATTTACTTATTTTTCTAAAATTTTATTTACATTTAAATTTTTTCATGTGTTTCTTATATTCGATTAATCTCAATATTTTTAATTAATTATATAAATTATTTTTCTCTTATATATTTTTATTTTAAAATTTTCCTTATTTTTTAAAAAATTGAAAAAAAAATAGTTTTTAACTAGTCAATTTCCAGCCTGTTTTTAAGAAAATAAAAATCATGTACACGGTTGAAAATTTGATTCTTACTAACTGAATTGAATTTGCAAAATAAATAAGTCTTACTTTAGAAAATAAAATGTGAGGATGTACTTAAAAGATTTATTTTAAAATATGGTTTATCGTGCTAAAAAATATCTCGTAGTACCTTTCATCTCACAATTATTTAAAGTATATCGTATATTTAATATCATAATAATTAGTTACTTTTGAAATTTATATATATTTTAAAATGTGTATGTGTTTTGTCGTTTTCATCTTTTCCGAAATATGAACTACGATGATTTTGACATGTAGTGGTGTCGTTTAGTTTCGAATTGATGCAATATTTAAAAAAATATATATAGAAAACTAACTGATAATTGATAAAAATAAATTTTAAAGTAAAAATAGAGTATAATGGATTGTAAAGTATAAAAAGAGTGTTATAATTATTTTTAATAAAAAAATTAAAATAAAAAATATTAATGAGTGTTGATAATAATTACTATTCATAAAATAATTCAACCTATTGCGTCTGGGAGTTGTTAAAGACTTGAAGATTTCGTAGGCAAATTTTTCTTCTGATATATAATATTAAACAAAACGACATTAAATTCTGTTATAAACATTTTTTTTCTACAAGTAGAAACAATTAAGTCATTATACATTAATGGTTAAACTTTGGCCATTGTTTCAACAGTTTCTGTCTATTGACTATTTTGATGAGTCATTTAGGTTGCATCTTATCCGTCAATTTATATGTAATTTTGTATTGTATAAAATTTTATTATAAGGCCAAATTTGAACTATGAAAATAAATTGATTTTAATGTTTTGGCCTTTTCAATTTTCAGATAATTTTTAACTGCAAAATAAGGTCTAGTCTTTATGTAAAATCATGCACTTTACGTAGATAATTTGTATTTAGTTTCAAGAAATATGATATTATACATAATTAGTAGTAATCAATAAGTTGTCGATTTTCTTTTTAGTGATATTCATCTTCCTTATAGAAACAAAGTATAGAAGTTTGAGTTTTGTGAATAAAAAAACGTAATTAAAACAGAAGATTTTACATAAAAAGTAGTGAATTTGGTTTCCGATTGAAAATAAATATTGATAAAGGTGACTATGGAAAATAAATATTGATAAAGGTGATGAATATTCTATATTAATGATATAGTTGCATAAAAACCTATAAAAAGAATATAAAGAAGATGTAATATTAAACAAAATTAGGCATTAGCCAATCCTATGATTTCGTATTGATTTATGTTATAATTTTTTTAACAATAATTAACTAATTTTGTTGATGTGATAACCTATAAAATAACTTACCAACGATAATTTTTATAAAAAAAAAAACACTATAATATTTTAATAATAAATTATAAAAAGAATTAGTCATATAAAAAATTTTAATCGCTTAAATTCATTTTATATAAAACTATCATTTTTTTAGAAATCACTTTTTTAGAGTTATCTATTTTTTTTTTTTAAGTTTTTTATATTTTCACTCTGATTATGAGAGACAATTTATGTGATTAGGATATCAAGTTTTTTTTTGAGTAAATTGATTTTTGCCTTTTTTTTTTCAGTCTAATTTGTATTTCTCTTTACGCATAGACGTTGCATGCTTGCTTGTGACCTTAGAGTCATTAATGTGAGTCTCTAATGATCATTAATCATAATGGTATAACTTGATCGTTCTTATGATATGTCTATGTGTAGATAGAACATTTTACGGAGTTAAATGTGGTCCAGTGTGCTATAAACTTTGAGAGCTATTTTAGTAGTGGGGATAGCTAATTCTAGCTTTTGAAATATGAGATTCATCAATTTGGACGGAAAATGAGAATTTGGTGTTTTAGGTCATGAATTTGTAATTTCTTTGTTTTGTTATGATGAACTATATGATTAAGCTGTTAAGTTGTGGTTGAACTCTTGTTGTATGTTGAAATTATGCAAAATTTTGTTTAGTATATATATTGTAGTAATAGAAAGCATACAAACATGAATTATATGTTGTTGATAATGTCTTAGTGAGATATTTCAATTGATTATTATGACACTGGTTGAGCTAACTATGAAATTGTTAATATCATTAAAAGTTTTCTAAGTGGGTATTAGCTCAAAGAGTGTTAAATTACTCAATCAGATATCAAAATGGGAAGTTTGAGTTTTTTTATACCATTGGGTGCCACTAAGCCGACGTTGGGCGTCATCCTATTTCCAAGTCTGAGTCATCTATGATTCTCACTTCATTAACTATCAAATCGAGTTAAAATTTTGGCAACACATTAAGTAGGGATTCATAATGGAAGTTATCGTGACACTCTACTAATCATCTAAACTCATGTAGATAGGATTAATTGGGTAGTGGGAGTAGGTGGAGGTCCTTGTCTAAAACTAGTTTGGGGTCTTTAAGACAGGAAAATGACTGACCTTGTGCGTGGCAGAAAGGTCATTAATCACAACCTTGGGTTCGATATTAATGTATTTTATCTGGATGACTGAGTCTAGAAGAGTTTTTATTGTATGACGTGTGTTTATTTTACAACTGCTTAGAGCCCTTGGTATGTTAACACAACCAATTAATTTATATATGATTTGATGTAATGAGAAATAATGGATGGACTTTAAAATGTCAACATAATTGATATATCAAAAGTTTGTAATAATATTTAAGATAATATATAATTAATATATATATATATATATATATATATATATATATATATATATATATATATATATATATATTATATATACCATTACACAAGTTCATTAATAATGGATGATTTATGACTCGTAGCTTATAATAAATATTCAATAACAAAAAGTAAATTAGTGATTATTTAAGGATTTAGTGTGACATTCCAAATATATTATAAAGACAATCATATAATATAGGCGTCCATATGTCATAATAAAGAAGAACAGTTAGGAGTGAACTTGAGATTAGGTACATAATTACAGTCATCCATAAAAGAGGACATAATTTAAAACTTAAGCATACTATCGAATAGTGTATTCAAAATACATAAGTTCAAAGAAGAAATCCTAAGAAGACTAAACTGCAGCATCAGCATCCTCCAGTACTTGCTCCAGAGGCACCTCCTCAACATCTGCTCACATCCAAGTGGATGATCATTGCAAAGGAAAAACATACACAAGCAACACACAACATAGAAGCAAGGGTGAGCTAGATGAATAAGCAACAAACATTTAGCACGATCAATCAATATCATCATGTTTATTTACATATAAAACGAACAATTAAAGCTTACAATTCAAACCATGCATAAGTACTCAACACGACTCATCCGGATTTGTATAATTGTCGAACTATTGGTCATCTTTGCACTTGCATAGTTTAGTTGGCCCTCCCCAACACTATGCAAGGTAAATCCTCATATCAGTCTATGTCTAAACTCTGAGACTATAGACGAGGACCTCCCTCTACTCTCACCACTCACACCGTTCCTCTCTATTTGAGCATGAACAATGCTTTGGGTGTAGGGATAGACTTACAATTTCAAAGCTCCATACAATTATACAAGACAATAACACAATCTCTACAATCACCTTCAATCATCTCACCCTGAGATGTTCGATTCATACTCAATAACCACCATCTTGATTTATATTCTTACAAACCACACAATTCTAATATGTAAACATACATGACACTCTGCCAAGCAAATAACATTAATCAATCCAAATCGCATGAAATCATTCCATATACATTACCAGACAATAATAGTCCCAAAAGAACCACTAAACAACACAAACCCCGTAACTCATACTTAGACAAAGAAAATGGCTTTGAAACCGTCACAAACAGTTTCAGAAAGGTCCAAACNCNCCCCCCCCCCAAAATGACCTAAAGAACGTCCAAAAATGATACTTGGAACCCCGAAAACCACCCAAAACTGTATTGGATGATTTTTCAATGACAATAATCGATTATCATATGTAATAATCGATTATTTATGAGAGCTTCGAAGAAAATACGACTCTCTGACTAGAATAATCGATTATCAAGTGAGATAATCGATTATTCTTATCACTTTTTTTAGCAAACTGATTTTTCTGGTTTTGGTGCATCTGAGACATATCTAAATGATCAATTAAAATTTGTAACACTAATATTGATACGAAACATGTTTATAGATGAAAGTAAAGTATTGCATTATTGGATAGGCATTAGATGTACTAAACCAACTCATTCCACTCCAAAACATCAAACTCAATAACTAGAGGACCCCAAACCTAATTCTAACACTTCGTACCTATTTTGACCAATTTGTTGAATCAAACAAGTCCTTATCCACTTGCTAAGACTACCCCAATGGCCCAATTATACCCAGAACGCCCACAACATAAAACCACTACCTCACTTCCTCTCAAGAGACCCCAAAACACTATATTTTTCCTTAACCTTCTATCCAATTCAACTATAACAGATTTAATACACCAAATACTCCCAAGCACTTCCAATATGTCCAATTACAACAACTAATTACATACAATTCACTTTACAAACATTACATTACAGTTTCACAAGTTCCATAGCACAGTACATACAACTCAATACACTTAAAAGCGAACACGCAGTCAAAGCAGCATACAAGTTCAAACTCCATCACATACCCATCATAAAATCAATTTACAGGAAATAACTAGCTCCCGTTACCTTGATTCAAAACACAATTCATCTCACAAAACGCTTTAATAACGCCTCACATGCACAACATAGTTTTGACGATGAAGATCACATGCACAATAGAGGTTTTGCATGCTCAAAGCCCTAGAAGCATGAGGAAAGGGAAGAACAGTTTACCAGCTGAATAACGAGAAACCAATCTGTTCAAGTCGAAGCTTTCGACTCCAGAAACGCGTGACCACCACTTAAACGAAAATGCACCGGTTCAGTAAAAAACAATGGTAAAGAAAAGACAGAAGACCAAGGGAAAGATGGATCCTATAAAGAAGATCTTAAGAAAGAAATAGACTAAACTTTTCTAATACTTTTATAAAACTGTTTTTCTTTTTAATAAAAAGTTCACCCCTTTTTGCTTAATATTATTTTCACCCCTTTTTTTTTAATATATATTATGTATTTATATTTGGATTCTTACATTTACAACTTATCATTTTTATTTTTTAAGGTAATTAAGTATTAATGAATTTCATATATATATATATATATATATATATATATATATATATATATATATATATATATAAAATTAATATTTTTTTTATTTTTGATTTATTTTCAATGACCTATGTCGTATATTCAACCATCAATGTTTGATTTCTTGTTGCCAACAAGAATGACTACCAATTCAATTCAACATTCTGTCACTATTTTTAATTGATATTGTATTATCCCAAAAGCGGTACAATCATTTATTTAATTTTACCACATGTTCAAATAAATCCATCTAAAATCAATGTACGTACTGAGAACTTGAACATCATTAAACCTAACCACTAGGTCAAATTCTAATCATNGATATTAATTAAGGGTCTTCTGTTTCTTTTATGTCTTTATACTAATAATATTTTTCTCCCTTGCTCATAGCTTTTCTGCAGTATAGCTCATGCATTATGAAGATATTTTAGTATTTTATAAAGATGAGAAATCCTTATACAGTGGCTTTAATACAATAAGTATCTATATATTTATTTTTTAGTATAATAAAAAAATAGTTAATTATAATTTTTTAAAACTATTAAACGATTTGATTTTAGCTCATCCAACAAGTCTTCTTAATGGTAAAAATTTAGAACATTTGTTTTTCCTTTCAGATTTAGAATCATTTCAGGTTTCTTCAAGATTAATTGTTAGACATTCATTCTCACTTTAATAAATAAATATGACAATTATTAAAGATGAGATATATGTATTCAATTATCTTAATTATTAATGAAATTCAAACAAATGCAACAAAATTAAATTTTGTATTAATATTATAGTTTTTTCTTGTTTTTATTGTACTCGAAAGGAAAAATATATCAGTACTTATTATACTTAATTCACGGTTTACTCAAAAATTTAAATAACTCTTAGTGAGATAAAATTATTTTATGTAATAATTTGATATTTTTTTATTAATGTATAATCTCCAACTCTTTTTTTACCACGTATAAAATATAAACATTAAATATTTATGAATGATAANTTAAAATTTGATAATAAATTTAACAAGTACATTAAATAATTCTAAATTTTATTTAAAAGCAGCTTAATAAAATCATATTTATTATATATCATAATATACTATAATTTAATTATTTATAATTTTGAATTAGATTTAAAATTCACTCTTGATATTAGTTAGAATATATATATATATATATATATATATATATATATATATATATATATATATATATATATATATATATATCAACTTAAGTGAGATATATTAAAAGTTTTACCTCAATTAATAATAATATTAAATTAAAATATATAAGTGAAATTAAAACTCTTTACAAACCGTTTTATGAAATTAAATTAAATATAAATTTATTTTTATAACAAAACATTAGAAAAAACCAAAGTTTTAGGTTGCGAAAGGTGCAACTAGCACTAGGCAGTGCATTTTGACTTCTTCTTCTTAATATGTATAGTATAATCTAATCCACTCATTTTTCAAATAACACGTCACTTTCCAAGTGGATTCTCAAATTTCTTTCATGTCCTCATTTTAAATATATTTAATAATAAAATAATCTTATCACTTTTCACCCTTTTTCATATATTTTTATTACCACAAACGTAATGTATAGATATTATAAAATATCATACTAAAGTGACGTTGATATATATAAATATATAACCTCTAAAATAACATCATTCTAAAACCAAGTTGTATAACGATCAATACCGCCACTTATTAATAATGAGGTATCAAATAAAAATTAATGGAGAGAAAAGGGATGTGAAAGAGAATAATAGAAATATCTAAAAATAGATGGAATAAGGATTCATTAAATTTTAAATTTTTGTGATTGAGATTAGGTACGAAAATGATTTATATTTTTCAATTAAATTTCAATTATTTAATTTTTCTTTTAATCGAGCAAAGTCACTCAAAAAAAATCTAATCGAATAAACTCCATTAAAAAGTATAAATTTTTAAAATAATTAGGTATTAAAACTCAACTAAATATAATTTAATTTATATGAATTTAAAACTTAATTAAATTAAGTTTGATATCCACTAATAAATAACATTGTTAAATAACTTTAGTCATTAAAGAAGAAATTTTGATCACAATAGTTTCAATAGATTCTTCAGAGGTGGATATCAATTTATAAACAAAAAGGTTTAGTTCCCACTCGATATTAAGAGAAAATTGAAGAAAAAATTACTAGTGCCAATGAATCTAAAATAAATATTCAATATAAATTTTTTAGTGAAAAATAAAGTGTGTTATAATACTTCCTTTTAATTAGTAAAAATATGAATATTCCATGATTTTAAGAAACCCTATCTAGGTAATAATAGTTTATACTCTAGGTAAAGAAGTGTGCTATAAAATAAGACAATTAAATTTGTTAAAAGGATCATCACTTAAATATTCATAATCTTATATAAAGTTATGAAGAAAAAAAAATAGAAAAAGAGATTTGTGAATAAAAGTCAAACCAATACAAATGAATCATTAATCCTTGGAATATTGTAAAAAGGAAATTAAAGATATTGTTAAGCAACTTAAACCTTAATCTGGTGGTTCTAACTACCAATAGTTTTAAGAGTGTTTCTCCCTGCACCTCACCTCCTTCTTCTTACACCTCCAAATTTACTCATTTTTCCTTCGTTTAATAAATTTAAAGCATAATTAAGGATTATTTAATTATATTCCAACCTCCCTGCACCCCCACACTCCCTTCACGTTTTTATCATTGTTCACTTTTATAGCATTTTTTTCCATTCAGTTTTATTGTTTATACATTGCTATTTTTGTTTCTGATCCATGGTGTGGTGGTGCTTGCTGGTCGTTGTGATACTTGGTGGTGGTGATCTCGACATTGGAGGAGAGGAAGAAGAAGAAGAAGAGACCGCTCATGAAGGTTGCAAACTGCGTTTCGCTTCAGCCGCAGTTGCGAAGTGCGTTTCGCTTCAGCCGCAATGCGAAGTGCGGACAACGAAGATGCACTCCCAAAATAAACCAACCGCAGATCCACCTGCGGTTCCTAGTGCAGCAGGTGTTGACTGCAGTTCATGCACCCTCTGCTCCAACGACGATTAAAGGGACGGACAATGATATTTTGACAACTCTTTTTTAACAAATTTTTAACAACAGGACATGTGTCATCACTTTATTGGTATGTTTGAATTTATGTTTAAAAAGATATTTGAAATGGACCAATCATAAACGGCCACGTATGCGTTGTCAAAAAAGAGTTGTTAAAGAGACTTTTTCCTAAAGGGGCGTTTGATTTTCGGCTCACCCAAACCGCACTTCGAAATGCGGTTAAGGAGTGCCGCATTTCGAAATGCGGTTAAGGGGTGCCGCATTTCGAAATGCAGTTAAGGGTTTTTGTTTTCTTTTTGAAATCCTTTTGCATTTCTTTTACATTTTTAGTCATTTAAATCTCTTTTCTATATACATCAATTTCTTTTCCTTTTCAAATTGTGCAAAATGAATTTTAAAATTCAAGTCAAAAATATTTTTTTATAATAGTTTGCAAGTTATATTTTACTTTAAAATTACATAATCTAGAAATAGTTTTTTTTCTTAAACTTTTAAATTATACAATCGAAAGTTAAAAATAACTTTTAAATTACATAATCTAGTAATCAATAATGATTAAGGAAAAATTATTTAATTTATGAATTACAAAATGTTACAATTATTTTTTACTTATGAATTCTACAATCAGAAAATATTTATTTAAGAAAAAAGAAATAATCTCTAAATTTCCCAAATCAGAAATATTTTTAATTTTCAAATTGTAAAATGGGACTTTTTTAATATGAAGATGTAGAGAAAAATATATAAAGGTGGAGGAAGAAGAAACCTTAAATTAATGCTTCTAGTTCCCAGTAATTGATATTTGCTTTCATGTTTGCATTAACGTTCATTTCCTGTTATTCTTTTCCATATAATAATGATTATGAAATTTAAAATATTAATAATAAGATGCACATTTTAAAAATTAAAATTATAATATTTTAATTTTAAAGAATTATTTGACACTTTTTTCTTAAATTTCAACCCATGAATTCATACAGAGGAATAGGAGTACCAGGAAAATTTGTTTATATATATAAATTGATAGATAATATATCGGAGTAACAGAGCACAGAGTCATGTTGACAATGGTGAAAATCATAACCAACTTTAGCATTCCTTAACCGCATTTTGAAATGCGGCACCCCTTAACCGCATTTCAAAATGCAGCACCCCTTGACCGTTTTTCGAAGTGTGGTTGGTTTATTTTGGGGTGCATCTTCATTGTCCGCAGTTCGTATTGCGGCTGAACGCAGTGTGGGGGTGCAGGAAGGTTAGAATATAATTAAATAATCATTAATTATGATTTGAATTTATTAAACGAAGGACAAATGAGTAAATTTGGAGGTGCAGGAAGAAGGAGGTGAGGTGTAGAACCCAAACACTTGAATAAGAACAACATTTTTTCTTAAAGAAGAATCAATTCCAATACTCACTAGAGAAATATCTTGGAATATAAACAGCCTATAGCAATCTTTATATATAAGTTCTTGCTTTCTACACCACTATAATTACTAACGGTACAACAAAATATTACAAAAATACTTAAACACACCACTGTAGAGAGTGAAAGTTATTACCGATCTTACAAATAATATAACACTGTCCAAGTTGACAAAGGCAATCAACTTTGACAATTGGAGTCTCAAGATTAAAGCTCTTTTTAACCTCAATAAAAAGAGATGGTGGAAAATGGTCATATAGAACTAAAAAACACCATGAATTGGTCAACTCCCCATATGAATGCATTAAAAGTGATGCGAGGACAACTTTGTACATCTTGTACCAATTTGTGAATAAGTCAGGCTTTGAGAAGATTACAAGTGCAAAATCTTCAAAAAAAGTGTTGGACATTTTGAAGAAAGAGTATAAAGGAGTGACTGAGTGAAACAGGTGAGACTTCAAACACTCAAGGGAGAGCAGGAGAGTATGAGAATGAAGGAGACTGAGAAAGTAGCCTAGTACATAACTCAGGTTGAAACTATGGCAAAGCACCTCGACAAATAGAGAGACACTACCTGCTAACTGAGTTTTAGAGAAGATTTTGAGGTAGTTGACCAACAACTTCAAGAATAAGGTATATGCAATTGGGGAGTCCAAGGACCTTTCAAAGCTCAAAGGTGAAGAGCTTGTCGGGTCATTTAAAGTGCATAAGTAGCGAAAGAAGAAAAAGATGGAATCACTTGAACATGTGCTCCAAACTAAAGCATCGATCAAGGAGGACAAGGCACTTTACACTCAGAACACCTGGAGCAAAGGAAGAAGTCGGTGATGTAGAGTAAACGGTTGTGGTGGTCAAGATCAAGGAGGACAGGAGGAAGAGAAAAGTCAATCTGGGCAATAAGATTGGCATGGATGAGGAGATTGATAAAAAGGAGGTGAATAACGCACCTCAAACATTGAATGCTTCAAATGTATGCAAATGAATGTAAATCGAAAAGATGTCACATTTTTGGCAAGGTCGATCACTTTGTAAAAGAGTGTCGATTTCAAAATAGGAGAGATAACCCAACCAACTTTTTTATAAGGATGTAGAAGAGAATAAGGTTGGTGTGTTGATAATGTCACAGAGTTCGAAGACCAACCTCAAATTGATCAATAGCTCGAGCAAAACAATTGAGTTGTTACACTCGACAATGCAACCAAGTTGTTCAACCAACTGAGTGTGGTACCTTGACACAAGAGCAAGCAACCATTATGCAAAGATGAGAAATTTTTCAAAGACCTTACTAAGGTTGATGTCGAACATGTGTCCTTAGGAGATTATTTAAAGGTTGTAGTAAAAGGCATAAGAATAATTTGGTACTCGCAAAAGGATGGCAGAATTGGGGAGATTCGAGTCATGTACTATGTACTCGATCTCAAAAGCAATATTCTTAGCATGACACAGTTAATGGAGAAGGGTCACTCAATTTTAAAGAAAGACCAAGTATTGTAGTTGAAGGACAAATTAGGATGTTTGATTGCCCGAGTATAAATGAGGAAAAACTGAATGTACACACTAGAATTGATTATTGTCTGAGAGAGATGCTTTAAACTTAATATGAAAGATGAAGCAATGATGTGGCACTTTCGGTTTGGTCACCTACGCTTTGGTGGGCTTACCAAGTTGGTGAAGAAAGGCATGATTCCTNGATTACTAAGCATGGACTTNAGAGGAAAGTTTTNTGAAGAATGTGTACTTGACAAATANTCAAGGACATTATTTTTGAGAAGTGNCAAGAACTCAACAACTANGTCTAATACATACNNACTTGTGCTGANAATTTTTCAAGAAAGTCATGAGTATACATCTTGAAAGAAAAATATCAAGTGTTCNAGACATTCAAGAAGTTCAAAGTGATGGTTAAGAAGGAGACAGGCAAACACANTAAAGTTGTTTGGTCCAATAAGGGAGACGAGTTCACACTAACTGCATTTGTGAAGTATTGTGAGGAGCACGNCATAAGACTTTTCACAACAACATACTCACCACAACAAAATGGAGTAATTGAGAGGAAGAACTGGACAGTTTTAGATATTGTTCNAAAAATACTGAAAAGTAAGAATACNCCAAGAAATCTTGGGCAAAAGTGGCATAATGTTCCATTTATGTGCAAAATAGGAATCCACATGCAAAGTTGAATGAAACACCATTCAAGAAGTATGGAGTGGACAAAAGTCGAGTATGTCTCATTTCAAAGTGTTCGACAATGTGGCATATGGTCGTGTACCGACTCAGCGAAAGACAAAACTTGATGACAAGAGCAAGAAGCTTGTGTTTATTGGGTATGATGAGAATGCTAAAGCTTACAAGCAACCCAATAAACCAATAGGTGTTGGTAAGTCATGATGTTCAAGTATATGAAGAAAATGAGTAGAGAATGAACAATTTNATGGAAGAGGATGGTGAAAGTACTAGCTTGTCAATTGTTATACCACTAATTATTGCAAATCTAGAGACTACAAATCTAGAGACTAATGAAGAGGATGAACCACAACAACCTAGAATGCACACCTTNCAAGATTTATGTAAGTTATTGAAAAGGTACATATTTTGTCTTTTTTCAAATTTGAAGAATATAACTTTTGAGGATGTCTTTCAAGAAGAGAAATGGCAANTTGTAATGGATGAGGAGATAGGTCCAATAAAGTGCAACAACACATGAGAGTTGTCCTATCTCCCAAAAGGAGCTTGACCCATTGGTGTAAAATGGGTATATAAGAAGAAAATGAATGTTCAAGATGAGAAGCGATACAAAATCAAACTTGTTTCTAAAGGCTATAAACAAAAGGAAGGAGTTGACTATGCCAANGTGTATGCACCAGTCACAAGAATNGAGATTGTTCAGTTGTTGATTTTGTTAGCAACAACGCAAATGGTTGATCTTTCAAATGGATGTGAAGTTGACATTTTAAATGAAATCTTGAAGGAAGAAGTGTATATTGAACAATCACTCAGGCATATGAGAAGACAAGAAGAAAAGAAAGTATTAAGATTGAAGAAGGCAATGTATGGGTTATAACAAGCTTCTAAGGCATAGAATGATTGTATTGATACTTACTTCAAGAAGAACAACTATAAACAATGTCCATATGAACATGCCTTATACATGAAGGTAATCTAATGTTCATTGCTTTTTATGTTGATGATCTTATTTTCATGGAAAATAATGCAGAGATAATTATGGAGTTCAAAAGTGTCATGAAAAAATAATTTGAAATGACTTATTTGGAACACATGAAGTACTTTCTCGATTTTGAAGTCAAACAATATCACTCAACCTATACTACACTAGTTCAGACAACTATTGACTAAAGTACTCAGACAATAATTGGTGCAGAGATGTAGATGATCAAAAAAACACATTTGAGTATGTATTTTTCATGAACAACACAACCTAAGTTTCAAAAGATATTTTCCAACACCAAAATATTAACATTTAACAAAAAAGGCATATATATATATATATATATATATATATATATATATATATATATATATATATATCCACAACATTATAAGATACATAAAATTCAGCGTTTACATCTATTCTGAACAGAATGGGTTTAGGTCTTTATTGTTATGGAGAATCCAAACTTACAAAATGAGAAAATGGAAGAAGATTGAGATATAAGGAAGAATACGAATTGTTTCCACAAGTCCTAGCAAACATCCACACTCTCCAAAAACGTGAGCTTTTGCGTCCAAACCTCCAAAGATCAGTTTCCTTCAAGCAATAGGAAGAAATAGGACAAAAATTGTCACATCAACATATCTATCACCCAATGCACATCCTCCATAGTTGGGCGCCTAGAACTAGTCATGCTCTATGAGAAGCTGGCACCCAACACCAATGAAATGTCGACAAGCACCCGACTGAGTCTTGGCCGCTGGGCGCTAGTTTGGAACAAGTTTGCACTCTTTGATTCGCTAGCACCAAGGCCCACGTAGGGGGCAGAGAAAATCTTTTGAGAGGACATCATATTGTAAACTTAGAAATATATCACAGTGACAAAATATGGATGCCAAGACTCAAATACGGAAGACTTTATGGATTGATACAGAAATTAAGCAATGAAATCCACATGTATATCTGTACCAAGCTTGGGTGATGAAAAATAAACTAGGGGCATGCTTGTTTTAATTTCATAATCAATTTCACCCACTCCTTACACCTTCCAACAAAAATCTATGGTTGAAATTATTTTTGGCACCCATTTAAATTATGTTCAATGATATAAAATAAATTCTATTCATCTCTAAACCAAATATTTATTCAGACACATATTCCAATTATGTTCGTTTATTGATTCAAACTACGTTCTATTCAAGGAGGTACTACAATACCAAGCTTGAAAATTTGCGAATTAACATCAAAGTGAAACTTACTTATAATCACAAACATGTACCACATCAAAGGTTTTCTTCAAGTCATAATAGTAGATGGTCAACGTGATCATTGACCTTGTCATCTCCTCCACCAGAAGGGTGTTCTAGCTCCCTGTGAAGGAGGTGGCGTAAGAATATCAAGCATTGCCTCCTTCTCTTTTGGAGTCAATGAAACACCTCTAACAAGATCCANAGCCATGATATGGACATTAGTCTTTTGTTTATGCTTCTTGTAAACCCATCCTCCTGCAGCTACAGCACCAATCAAGACCTATTTGAAAGAACATATTTTCGGAATCAGCAAAATTTAAACTACACTAAAGTAAAAAAAAACTCAAGTCCTTTCAGTCCTTCAGAAAAAAATTTACAGGTGATAACCACAAAGCTGCTGTCTGCATATCAAACTTGGGCGTATAGAGTACAGTCTCTCCAAAATCGTCCTCAAGCTTTTTGTAGATTTGCTTGTCACTCTTTCCAGCCCGAATTTCATCACGAATTAACTGAGAAACAGTACAAGTGTTTAAGGTTTGTTTGATAGAAACAAGGCTCACTTTCAAAAACCGCTAGCAAACATGGCTGTTTTTTCATTTTAAAGAAATTTTGAGCAGAAATGGAACAAAAGCAAACATAAAACTAGGCAACAAACTTCAAAATCTTAAAATATATGTTCTATAAACATAGGAAAATCAGTTATTTCACATGCCCAAAATTCCATCACAAATCTGGCATATTCTGTTTAATTTTTTTTAGCTTCATCAAGACAAAAATTCAAGTTAATGACAATGAAGGGTTCAAAAAATAAAAGACTTAATCCAAAGTAAATAAAGCTTTACAAACCATGTATCCAATTAAATCAGAAAGGGGGAGTTTTCTTTTTCTTTTCCTCCTGTGAGTTGCAGGAATGAAAATTGGCAGGCATTTAATTGACAAAAAGCCAAAGGAAGCCTCAAAGAAGATAAACTACACAAGTAAACAAGAAAGAATACTGCATAACTCCATAAAAGTTGAACCGTTACAACAAGGGAAAGCTCATTAAAAAGTAATGTATCCAAATGATACATTAATATTTGATAACTCATTCTAAAATTTACATAAAAAAAAAAAAGAAATTGGGTGTTTGATGTTAAGTTTTAAGTCGCAAACAAAAAACAACAATCTGATATTAGACTCCACCCTTATTGATGACGTTGCTCCCAAGTCATCACTTATGCACCAAATCATCTCAGTCCTTTCTCCAAATATTTCAAGTTTAGAAGTCATTTGATGTTCCAAGCAAGTAGTTGAATGAAACACAAGAAACTCGCTAACAAAATCATGTTTCAAATGGCACTAAGGAAATAATTAATAAGGACACCCATATTAGAAAGTAAAAGTACATAGAAAAGCACCTTTCTGAGCAAAATGGCAATGTCTGCTTGAGAATCCTCAATGGATTGACTCCCACACTCCGTGCACCTCACATTGTGACTAATGTTTCTAGCCCGAGCATCAACTATCATTGCATTCTTCACTGCATCATCCTCACTCGCCATTCCAACCTACCCAAACAAATACCATTAAAACATTCAAAGGAAAAAAAGGACTCTATGCTTAGCTGGAGAGAAAGTGATGAAACTTCTGTTTCGGCCACACATTTCACCAAACAGCTGCAAGGCCAAAAAAACAGGACAAGAACACAACAAAATGAAACCAAAAATTGAATCATGATGCCTTGCCTCTAGAACCTATTGATCATGAAAGTGAAAGAACAACATAATTATTCCCTATAGTCAAAAGCATAAACAACGTGAAAAGCCTTCATTCATTCATTTTTTAGCAGAAAAAACATTCCCTCCAAAACGAAAGGAAAATGTATATTGTACGAGAGTTTAATAGATGAATTTATTGAATATGTAGGGTTTCCTACAGCTATACTAAGATAAGAGTAAAAGGGAAACTAGGATATAGCAAAATGATTTTATATTTTATCTCATCATGCAGTCACCCTAAATAGGGCATGCTTGTTGAGCAAAAAGTGCCCTCGACTTACCAAACTCTATTTCATAAACTTAAACCATTCCAAACCAATTATTAATTAAATCAAAAACTCCAAATGATCCACTGCTAACCGGTATACCACTATAAATCAACCGATATAACATTCCAAAAGCCAAAGTTTCTCCACTAATCCATGCTTTAATCCTTGGCTAATCATTCTACCCCATTAACAAATTATTATTATTATTGTCATAACATAAACTACCATGTCATTCTTATTTTACTTACTATGCTTAAAAAAGCCAAATAAATTACAAACAAAACGTCCAGCTGCTTCATAAATTATGACACAGTACATACTATTCTTTTTCCTTTTAAATCTTAATAAGACACCCACCTTTATATTAATCATCATCATGAAAAACACTAGATTCAAGTTTTCTCTACCGTAATTACTCCAGACCTTAATATTTATAAATAAATTCTTATACAAATTAGCCTTCAACCATTCAACTAAAAATCTGCAATTTATCAACCCCAAAACAGTTTCCATTAACATCAAATCAACATACCCACATGTTCCAGACTAAACATAAAACAAATGGTTCAATCCACGGGATCAATTATTCTCTCTTATAAAACTCCCTATCATACAAATTCTCAATTTTCCATATTATGACAATAAAATCTCCCATTCGATTTTAATTGTCAAAACAGAATTCACACAACCCCCATCTGATTCACGTCATAAAATTTCCAGACAACTCTACCAGTTTTAAATCCAACATACATCTCAATTTATCCCTTTACAACATATTCGAGACATATACCTATTATTTCGACACATAATCATGTCCAGAAAGATATCAATTTCTCAAAACTTGAAACCAGAACACAATAATGCATCCATGGGACACTAATCAAAAAGGGAAATCAATATAATCATCCATTGTCACAACCTATTCAAGCCCAAGATTAGCTCCCCATACCTGGAAAATTAGCTTTTCCCCACTGCTCAACTCTTTCCACCAATTTCTGCAGCCTCACACGTTCGGCACTCCACTCAAACAACCTCCCCAACTTGCTACCCGTGTCTCGTAAATTCTTTCTCTCACTCTTAGGCTTTCCAGAATATTTGTCTTGGTCTCCTAAACTCTCAATTGTTTGCCCAATTTATAGCCTTGCTCACCACTCCAAAATGAATGTCACGAACCCTAGAAATTTAATCCCCCCATCCTCGGATTCTTCTTCGCCATAACGCACCTCACTTCCTCTTAATTTCTCTACTTCCGTTACTCTCCTGAAGCATTGGATTCCTTTCATCACGCCGCATAAAAAAAAATCCCTTTCGCCCTAGGTTTATGAACGAAAAGAAGAAAAAAAAGGGGAAGAGAGAAAACGAGAAAAGAAGAGAGGAAGAAATGAACTTACTACACAGTATATTATCACTAGGCCAAACAGTTATTGCTTCAGCAAGGTTCAAAGCCAGCGCCACAAAGGGGTAGCACACCACACGTACCACCAGGCTAAGCTTAATTTGCTAATATATTAACCATTTAATAGATATATAACTCATCTTAATTTGCACATTTCCGTTTTCAATTTAACCAATTATTATTTTATTTATTTTTCACAACAGTTTGGCATATTCACGAGACCTTTTCCCCCACAATATTAAGCTCTAACCTCGCATTTTTATTAGATATATATAAAACCTACAAGCTTCCCCTACAACTCAACTATTCAATGGTGTCTACACCTAGAGTCTTACATCTTTCTAATATGGTGCATGGCTTTTAAATAAAACTTCGTACTTTCATGATTTGCACAAATAAAGAAAACAAAGAACCACATACAAAAACGTACAAAAAGTACATGCATTTAATGTTTTAAACATTATAGACCAATTAGACATTTTTCATGTATCAACACATCATTTACAATAAAAAGGTACGGCGTTTAATAAAACTTTGTTTTAGAGGTTTAAATGTTAAACGCATTTTCATCAAACATTGTTAGTGAGCTATATAACATCTTTTATAGACTTATCATAAATGATTTGCTTATGTTGTTC
The DNA here is from genome assembly GCF_000741045.1 of Vigna radiata var. radiata. Taxonomy (NCBI): domain Eukaryota; kingdom Viridiplantae; phylum Streptophyta; class Magnoliopsida; order Fabales; family Fabaceae; genus Vigna; species Vigna radiata. The sequence continues at coordinate 33,977,365 of NC_028351.1, forward strand.
AACATTGTTTTTAGCAAGCATATCCTTTAGACGATTTAACCATTGAACGCTATTTCGTTAAGTATTTGTTTGTTAAACTTCAAAACAAGAGTTATTAGATTGTCTTGTCTCTTTAGAAGATCTTGTCTTAACACGACGAAGGTTGTGCTTAAGTTTGTCCAAACAAGGGTGTGTTCTTGAAGGAGGTCGAGAATGGTTGTTCACATAAGTTGTCTAAAATCAATTATTCTTAGCTTTCTACCTTTTTTATGTCTTAATTTGTTGTGTGTTTATAAGTAGTTACATCTTGAGTTGTATTGATTCAATTTTCATCACTAATCCCCACTTTTTGGTTTATCTAAATTATTTACTAAAGAGCTTATGTGCCAAATCAAAGATTGGAAGACCATAGAAGTAAGAAGAATTGCAAAAAGAGCGTCACTTATGTGTCGTTGAGTGAAAAACCTCTCGACTTTCAGCCACTTGGGCATCGTCGGGCTATTGCTTAGCATCATTCTTCTCAGCTTTTCACCACTTGAGCGCCATTGAGTTGTCGTTGAGTGCCACTTATGTTGGTGTGGCAGACTTGACCTATTTAGCTCGAAAACGTGAAGGGAGTTTGATAGGTATCCAGAATTCACTAAATAGATGTAAAAATAGATTACACATAAGAACTTAATTAGAAACCATAAATTGTTATACCAAGGTGGTAAAAACAAAAGAACATCAAATGCTCGAGGTTTTTCGAGAAGATCGGTCTCTCCATAATTTCCCTTTTACAACCAACTAAGAAAACTGTCTACCATAATCTAACATAAACAAAATATAAAATATAAAAGATAATTACACAATACAACTTCAGGAGGTAATAACTACCTACTAGGAAGTTATAACTACATGCTTCCTCTATTTCTTCTCACATTAGCCTTGCCACTAAACCTATCAATACCCCCTTGATGAAGTTTCAACTTGTCCTCAAGGTGAAAAGCAAGAAACTCCTTGATGATGGTAGTTGCTGCTTCCCAACTATTTTCAAAAGAGTTAGATCTTTGGGCGGTTAGACATGAGAATTCTCTCTTGGAGTACTTGAAGGCTAGTTAGGATTTGTGGGAACGTTCCTTTCTTCTTTCTTGGGTTTCCTCCTTCTTCTATTTGTAAGCTTGAGTTCTCCATGACAATGTAGAGTTAATTTCATTCTTGTTGGGAATAGACATAGTCACTGAACTCTTATATAATATGCAAATGTTTTGAATGTATATATGCCTCTTTTATTGAATGTTAGTATTTTGTTTCTTCTGTGAGAAACTCTCTGTTCCCACTCATCACCGCCACACGATTGCGAACACAAATTGGAGTTGCAGAGCACACTTCCTCCATGCCCGACTGCTTCTCATCCAAATCCAAACACACTATCACTGCATGTTGGTTATTGTTATTTGCAAAGACCCCTACTCCCGAGGTGACTTTAAAGCCACCACCGTTATCCTCGGATTCAACTCCAGAATTTCAGCATCAAATCAAGTAGAATTTGAACCGAGATTTTGATTTTTAAGTAAAATTTGTTATTTAAATTGAAAATCTACGGTTTTTGGAATGTACAGAGTAGTAATAACCACATCTGGAATTGACTAGATTAATTTCTATACGTGATAATGTTTCTAAAACAGAGAACAAACAGTTCATAGTTATGTAAATGTCATCATATTTTATCTTTTTTTGTATTTTCTATGTGTTTTTTATTTTTATTATTCAATCATCATGTTTGTCGGGTGTAAATTGAAAGCATAGAACATAAAAAGAACATAAACCCTAATAAGAACAACAAATAACAAGAGCAAAAAATTATAATGTCATTCACAACGAAACTCATAAACAAGCCAGTCATGCTACAGCGACAAAAAGAGGTAATCAAGTAACAAACCTCGATTCACTCTCGCTTCTCTCTTCTCCACGCTTCTACAACTCTCTCTTTCTCTCTTCACCCTCTCTTTTCTTTTTGTCTCCAAAATAACCTTAACTTCATCCCTAAACGGCTACGAAATACCCATTCATTTTCCTGTGACCTGAGTTGAAATTTGTGATTGTCAAAAGACATAAAATGGAAAGTATAGACATTAAAGGCCCGTAAAGAAATAAAAAACAGTTTTAATTAATTATTATTTTTAATAAAAAAAAACTTATTTTCTCTCTTTTAAATTTTAAATCTTCTAATCTTTAAAAATTTTAGCTTTCTAATTAATTTTTCAATAACATTTTTTTAATTTTGTCTTTTTTTTTCTTCTTTTAATACATCATTTGGTCCTTACTTTAGGGGTTTTGTTCCAAGTCGTCCTACGTGTGCACTTTGATGAATACGTGGCACGTATGAAATATTTGAATGTGTAAATTTAAAACAAAAATTTGTAAGATAAAATTAGTCACACTTATATATTATAATTTAATTTTTTTCTCTAATACATATAAGATATCATATTTCAATATAAAAATTTGATTTTATGGTAGTTTGAAGAATATAAATGTGTACTTTATAAGTTGATTATGGTGATATCTAACAAAGAACTGGTCTTGCATGCCTAAGAATTGATACTTGAGGTTTTAAACTCCTTTTCTGTTACCTCTTCACTAGCATAAATTGTTCTAAAACCACTCCATAAAATCTAAACTTTTAATAAGTCTGGTTCTTAAATATAAGGTGGAAAATTTTCAATTTCAATATCTTCTATTTTGGTAATTCACCATGATTGTAGATATTAGCTGCCTGACTTTTTGCTTTAATTTTTTATCCTCATGAATAATTCAGATTTGGCTTGGTTATAACTTTGAATGGAAAGAAGGACAAAGTTGCATCAGGGTTGCTCAACCCATTTCTATCCCACTTGAAGGCAACTCAAGATCAAATAGCAAAGGGTGTTCTTGTATGGTTTAAGGGAACAATTGAAAGGTGTGGCTTGTTATCATAATATTTTTTTATTAATTATTCTTATCAATGTATGTTCGAATCTGAGTTGAAACTGGTCAGTCTATGCTTATTCAAGGTTATCATTTCTTCCGGTACTCAACTCAACATAGATATAGTATGCTGTTTTGGAGTCCCGTTTTTCATGTAATATGAGGTGCTGAGGCTCTCTTGCGAAATGGCCAACCCCCTCACTGTTAAAGTCCATCCTAGGCGTGGACTAAGCCCTTAAAATAATAATAGCAATCTTTAAGTTTGTCTAAGTTATTAACTTGAAACTCTGTTTTAATGGAAAAAAAAAAAAAAAAGAGGGAGGAAGGTTTTGCATGTGGCAGGGGTTGGTGGGAGGTGCATGGCCCTTTGGAGGCACTAAATATTAAGTGTATGGCCCTTTGAGTCATCAGGTTTTTCTCTTTTTTCTTTTTCTGGTTTTTGGTTTTTAAGTTGACAGTGAAGTCTGAAGTTGTCCGGTTATAAAAAATTAGATAATATCTATTTTCATTGTAAATATTGGTGAAATTAATACAAGTTTTTAAGTTTGGCTCTACCATTTAAATAAATGTGTGGTTAAAAACTAAAACAGAAGTAAATAAAATCATAATACAATATGCAGAGCACATAAGAAACAATAATGTGATAGTACAGAGTGGTACACATACACCAATGGGAGTTTAGGTACAGACAAGATAGCAGACGTGATTACATGATAATTATGAGTAAGGATTGAGTTTGATAAAGAAAAGAACGTAGATAATTATTTATTTGGGTGATGGATTTTGCAAGTTGTGATTTTTCCTATTTGGAATTTGGCACTATGCAGTGACAGACAAAAAGCTTGGCCTGATCTGGTTCAAGACGAAGTACATGGTTCCCTGAGGTTTATTGTGACTCCTATGCACAACGACATGTTCATTACTATGGGTGGGGGCAACTCTCAACTTGTCCTCAGCTCCTATACCACCACTTATGACGGTTTACACCACAAACATCAAAAAATTGGACCACATTGATCTGTATCTTCTATTTTCTAGGGAGATGTAAGACTTCAACTATATATGTAATTGACAGCATAGAGAGGTACATCTTACTCAAATTTAGCACATACATAATAGGGAATGTTTTATTTATTACAATGCCTTTTATTAATCTTTTTTCCCCTTTTGCTCACTTTCAATTTCATTTCATCTAAAGTGTCTTTGCCCCCATTTCAATTAAATTTTTACTATCATCATACCATCATAGGTAAAACCCTCTCTAAATCATTAATACTAAAAATTTTCGGCAATTTCGTCTACATTTAGTTGGCTATAACCATTTAAGTCAAACCAATTTAGTTGACCCTGGTCTTCAATTATCCTATTCTTGTCAACTTCAACTTTATTCCACCTTCCTTTTATTCTCTAAATTCCTCTTCAAGAACTTGCTGTTTCATTTTTACTCATTGCACTTTTTCAATCATACTAACAAATATATATAATTGTGTAATAATTTCTTATATAAATTACTCTAGCCTTATGCACCCTTTATAACAATAAAGTGACGGTGGTGGAATGGGTATGCAGGAACATCTTTTCAAATGGATTCGCCATCATTTCTCGCAGCAGAGGTAATATATAGTAAAATTTAGCTAGATTTTTTATAGTTATTTGACTACCAAATGAGAGGGGCCATATAATGGAAATGGTTTTTATTTAAAATCTGTGAAGAAGTTTATAATAGAGAAAAGTTACTTAAATTTTATAAAACTTTATTCTGTTCGAAATATGTGTTAACATTATTAATTTTTTTCAGGCCTATGACCTTTCTAAAATTTTATCCTGCCTTTTAAAGTTATACATATACAAAAAATGTTTCCTGCTACTTATCTAAAGTTGAAGCATGACAACACGGTATTTTTCAGTATTCTACTATTGAAGGAATTACACAAAAACTGCTATCCAAGTTATTATTTAAAACATGTTGGTAAATTGTATCGTAATGCCACTGTAGGTACACATGGTGAACTAGACTTGCTTTATATCCAAAAACGATGGTCATCAACAGTCAATTAAGCAATTCATGTTTCTCACTATGTCATCCAGGAAAACATGAGTTACACGACAAACTTAGGGCCTCACACCAATTTTCATGACTGCATTAGGCTTGAGAATACTCATGCTTTTATTTTGTCTTAGGTTTTTTCTCACGTTTTTTTTTATGATACGAATATTCTTTATTTAATCAGGGGCTGTAATAATTCTTGTTAAGTAGATCTCTCGGCTGAATTAGCTTAAAACTATTATCACTATTGGAGATTTAAAATAATTCTGGTAAAGTTACTAAAAGTGTTCCTTCTACATGAAACATTAGAGTGTTACTGTGGATATATATCAGTCTGATACACAACCACTTGATACAAATGGAGGCAACTCAAGATCAAATAGCAAAGCGTGGTTATTCAATTGTTCTTGTGTCTGGACTTGACAGTGATGCCTTATGGTTTACCAAGGGAATAATTGAAAGGTGTGGCTTGTTATCATAATATTTTTTTATTAATTATTCTTATCAATGTATGTTGGAATCTAAGTTGAAACTGATCAGTCTATGCTTATTCAAGGTTATCTTCTTCCAATACTCAACTCAACATGTAGTATGTAGTCCAAAACTGATCAGTCTATGTTGGAAGTCCCGTTTTTCATGTAATATGTAGTCCAAAATTCCATTTATATTTTTTGTGTTCTTGTACTTTCGAAAGTAAAGGGAAGTACTGGGATTCCTTTGAAAGTTAAACTCAGAGACTAAATGAATTGTGACTCTAAGGTTGTAAGCTCAAAGTTTGTTCTCTTACAAATGATTCTAGGTGACATTTAATTTCACATAGATTTGCATGCTTGCTGAACTAATTTCCTATGCTTCTTTAGGTTTGTGTGCACTCAAGAGATATTAGAACGCGTTTTTACTATAGAATCCAAAATTGCACAAATTGAAGAGGCAATTGCAATTCAAGGAAATAATTATATACGGATGAGCTTTGTAAGTAAATATCTAGCTATTTTTAATTTCAATGGCAGCAATTAAAGGTCTGTTTAAATTAACTTGTATATATGTAGGTAGAGGAAAACCAAATAAAACATGTGGAAAGCACTGAAGGGAATTTTGAAAGAAAATGCACATGTATTTCATATGGTTATCCTTTGAAACTATTAACTAACTTGTATTCAACAAAAATGGATATATCTAAAGCATTGCTGAAATTTATAATTGCTGCAACTAAGAAGATTTGTTGGCTTTGCTCAAGCAGGAAGACTCAACAGGATACAAATGAGGAAAAATCTATTGTACTTTACAAGGTTAGGAAAGTCTTGAATATCCTAATCTTACAGATTTATTATTTTCTTATCTGTTTCTGTGGATATATATCAGTCTGATACACAACCACTTGATACAAATGGAGGCACCAAATGAGAAGCAAACCCAATCCCACGTTTATATTACAATGTTAAATTACTTTTCAGAAATAAAAAAACGTATTCCACACTAAAACAATTGAAATAGAGTATTCCAAACTAAAACATACAAAACCCCTGAAATCGTATTGGACTCTTGCAATTGCAATTGAAGTAGCGTAAAAGTACATAGTATCATACAAAACCTAACATGTTCAATTCCAGAATTTTATTTCAATAAGGGAGAAGACTCACCATAGTAGTGTCGTTCTCCCTCAGATTTGCCTTAGAATTGACGCGAGTGAGAACGGGTTCTTAAACCCAGTACACGACCAAATATCCTATGCCCAGTACACCAACACGGCTCGAAAACAAATGCTTCAGTGACGCGATCAAAACCTGATGGAAAACGCATTTTCGTGAAAATAGGGCAAGAAAGAAAAGAAACAGAGAAGAGAAGGTGGAAGAGGGAACGAGATACCTAAAATGGCAGCCTTGAAACGAAGGAAATGAAGGAACCCTAGCTTGACGCACGCACAGATGAAACCGGAACAGAGCAGAGACGCGAGAGCCACACGAGATAGATTGCAGTGAGTAATAGGTGAAACGATTACAACCTCGTAGCAGAAGTGCGAAGTAGAAATCGAAGACGCATACAACCTACCTCGTAGTAGAAGCGCGAAGCACAAATCAACCTCGTAAGAGAAGCGCGAAGTCGAAATCGAAGACGCAACAGGAGAACCGCGAATTGAATAATTTTAACACGCTTATCTTAGAATACCAAATCACGTTTTCTCAAGAAAGCGGTATCTATTTCACTTTCACAGCGCTTATATAAACAAGTGTATTTTAAATTATTAATTAAAAAAAGTTAATATTAAATAGTTATAGATAGTGATTTTTTAACTAGTGTTATCTATTGTCATAGTTATAGATAGCATTTTTTTTCAAAAAGTGCTTCTGACTTTTGTTTTTCTTTATTTTGACCTAAGTTATCCAAATGTTATTATAATTTTTCTTTTAAATTTACTTATTCAAATATATCATACGTTATACATGCCACGTATTGATCAAAATGCACAGGTCGTTCAGTTTTGGCCATGGTGGCAATTGCACTGTTATGTTTTTAACACTATAAGCCAAAATGACCATGTTGAACATTTTTTAACAAAATAGGAGCCTTACTAAACTTTTTTAAAATATGGGACCACTTTGATCAAAATCCTCCCGGACCAAAAATGATGTATTAAACATTTTTTCTTTTTAATTTTCATTTTTCTATATTATTATTATTATTATTATTATTTATATATTTTGTTTTGATTATATCATTCTCTAAAAAACTATTTAAATCTTAATTTTATTTTTAAAACATACCAAATTTAAATGATCCTGACAAAATTGAATGTTTAACAACTATGATAACAAATATATCTGAATAGAAATCAATTTTAGTATAAATTGTAGATGAGCCTGATGTGTGAAGCAATTCCTTTATGGTAGGGATGGGAAAATAAAACTGTGTAGTTTACAAGAAATCATCAAGTTTCATCAATTTTAGTATAAATTGTAGATGAACCTGATTTGTGAAGCAATTCCTTTATGGTAGGGATGGGAAAATAAAACTATGTAGTTTACAAGAAATCATCAAGTTTCATTTTTTTACTAGGAGTATTGAGGTTGGAATAGGGCTAGTATTTGAAATGTTCCAAATTTCAGGTCAGGAATTATTCAAAAATTGGTAAATTTCAAAATTTTATCATAACATGAAAATGTCTTTTCAAAAATTTAATATTTAAACGACATAATTTATTCAAAACATAATAGTTTCAAAGCAGTTGTTCAATGAAATAAAGAAGGAAATAAAATAACTTCAATTACATTGTCTTAAAGTTCAAATGTAATAACCTTAAATAAAAATTTCAAGTTTTTCCCTCGTCATCTCTCGAATCTATCATGTCTCAGCACCATCTGCTCACGTATAACACATCATACGATCATAGCTGATAATATCATTCACAACACACAAACAAAAACACGTATGGGGTAAGTTACCAATAAAACAATTATAATAATAATAAGATATAAACACATTTAATATATCAACCAAAAATCACCCCATACCCAAAAGTAATAACAAGATTCTTAATCCTCTAACATAACAACTTAAACATAATGAATTACTCAATTCTTGATCCTTGATTTTCAATTCTCGATCCTTGGCCCTTGAACCTTGATGTCATCACTAACATCTCACACATAGACCCTCGGTCTATCCACTCATTAGCGCCTAAGTTAACTACCTACTATAATCATTATAGTAACAAATAGCATCATCTCGAGCATCTCAAATATCATGATCATCATCATAGATACACCACCATCATGACTATCCTAATAATGAACAACACTATGAGCATCACTGTACCATAAACACCGTAATGGAAAGAGTCAATCCTACTTATGTACCCTACCTCACCGACTATAGCCGCTCCTACAAACTTAATTTGTAAATTCCCCATACAGATTCGCCCGAGTAGTCTTGCAATCTAGCTAAGGAACATGTAATCCTGCTACACAAGGACAAGAAAAACACCAACACCCTCACACAAGGAATGTTCAATACCCAAACAACTCTTCCTATCCACACAAGGGAAAAGAAAACACCTATCCGCAAATAGCACCAGTATTTATGAGGTACAACAAGTAGACTTATCCTCCACTCTCATGATCATCAACCACATACTCAGGTACACCCTAACACTCACTCATGCTTCAATCTCAACCACAAGTCAAAACTGATCCTAAACATATCTATTAATCTCATTCTCTAATTATCATCATATTCCACAGCTTCTCAAGTCTGGCTCACATCCATTCTTCATCAAAATGCAATGTTTCTAGTAAAAATACTCTGGGATAATCGATTATCATAAATGATAATCGATTATTCCCGAAATGCACACATGTAAACAAAATCACTATGATAATCGATTATCTAAGTGTTTCTACTCAACAAATCACTGAAATCCATCATGAATGAAGGGATAATCAATTATCATTCCAAATAATCAAATATTCCTAAAGCTCAACTCACACTCCCCCAAAATCTCATGCATGCATTCAATAAGAGGATGCTAAGAATGAAGGCTTTGAAGATATATCTACTAAAGGACAAATTCATTGGTAGTGAATAAAGACACTGTTCCTTACCATGACAGAAAAGGCACGGATTGGTTGAATGGGTAGGTGGAGCTGGTGTAAGATTGAGTCGTAGGATGTTGTGGGAATTGCCCAAATAAATTATAATAGTGACTAGCATATTGTTGATGAGGGTATGTGAATTTAAGGTTTAAGGGATGGGTTTCCTGTTAGAACTTAAGGGTATAAATGAAAGTGGATGGTGTTTGGGTTTTGAGTCTCGCAATTTATCCTCTATTAATTTGGCCAGGCTAATAACTTGCGAAATGGAATAAGGATTATGGATGATGAGTTCTTGTCGAATATCAGGCTGTGGACTTGATAAAAAATAATTAAAGATGATATCAGGGAATACAATTGCATATTTTTTTGAAATAAGTTTGGTACTTTATGACAGTACCATGTAGTTTGAAAAGTTCTGCCTGGTGGTTGGTGTAAGAGGATGGGCCAAAATGAAGTTCAAGAGATCAAGGGAAAGATGGTGAATCGGTAAATAGGTTGTTAAGGTGCACCCTCTTAAATGAGCTATGGACATCTCCTTTCATGTGGAAGGCAAAGGAGATTATCTTTATTTAAGAACAACTTATATATTATGATAAACTTTAAATATAATTGTCATGCCTCAATTAAATAAGTAAAATGTTGATTACAACTTATACTTCACTTTTATAAATTTCTAAAACAATATTATAAAATTCTCATTTTAGATCCTCCACTTTTGTTAAATAGCTGTTCGAGAATCATTTGCATTCATATATGAGTTCTCGTATAACATTTGTTATACAATAATTACACATACACACATACAGACAAACATAAATAATATATACACACAAATAGTGTATCACATACAATATCCAACAAAGCTAATAACTAACTTTTTCAACGTACCACAATAACTATATCAACTTTAATTAATTTATCATGTTTTAATATCAACTTAACAATGTCTTTATTCATTTTTCACTATTTATTTAAAATACAAGATCATATATTTTAGAATCAGTATAATACAAGGCATGACACTTAGATCCATGAATAAGAAGAGAAGATACATGTACAAGACAACATGCTATCAACTTTAACTTTTATGGACTATTTGACTCATAATTTTCTCCACAAAACTTTAAATAAGATGATTCTTGTTTTTACTGGAAAAATATACTCAAAGAGCTTTCTTATCACTACAAGTTTGAAAATTTTGAACTACTGAACTAGTTGGAAATAATTCTCAAAATCAACGTTTTATCACGTTTCTAAATAGTCAGAAATAATTTTCAAAATCAACTGTTTATCACGCTTCTAAATAGTCAATTCTGACCTTTACTGACTGTTTTATTCATAATTTCTTTCAAAGAACTCCAAATGAGATGATTATTGTTTTGTTGGAAAGTAGATTCAAAGAACTTACTACTAACTTGTAATTTTTAGATATATGAATAGGTACAATTAATTTTATTAAAATTATTGACCTTTTGAAATTTGGTTTCATATCTCATTTTATGATCTTTATGTCCATTTTCCCAGCTAATTAAATGTAAAAATTCTGATTCTTCTAGTCAAAACACAGGTTTATATGAGAAGAAGATTTGAAGGAAGAAATGATCCCCACTTTGAAGGATAGAAAACAAAATTATGACAAAGAATGTTGTCCTAATAGCCAACGTATAAGTTCCTTTCTTATTAAAACTTCCACAACCAGATTCAATAAAGTTTTCCCTATTTCAACTCAACTGTAGACCAGATTCAAGGTGTTATACGTAAGAGTAACAATTATACCTTATATCAACTAAACAAAGGTCTATCCATCAAAGAAAGAAATCTGAAATTCTGCTCTAAAAAGGATGAAGAACTAAGGAGAATAAGGCTATTATGAATGGTAACCAAATTCCATCTAGCTAACGTAAAATTTATTCCAGAAGATATTTTATGACTTTTGAAAAGTTTTTTTTCGAAAATACATTTCATATGTTTTGGAAATTTTGTTACAGAAAACATATTCTCTAAGTTAGTTCTAAGAAAATGTTGTTCCAAAAATTTCGAAAAACTTGTTCCGGAAAGTTTCCAAAATATGTTATCCAGAAGTCACGTTTCTGTAAGGCAAAATGGTCAACAAAAAAATTTGAGGGGTCTGCAATGATATTGAAATTGTTGGGGTGTAGAAAGTAAAAGTCTATTATTTCCTCAACCTTCTCACCACGGTCCAATACAACCGAAAAACTGAACTTCTTACAAATTCATCTTAATGGACACTGATTCTATTGAAGTATCTCACATAAAAAACAGTAATGGAAACTTACAATTCTCCAAAATAAAAAATACTAAATATAATATCTACTTAAGATTAAAACCATCCCCTTCATACAATAAGATATTTCTTGACGAACATTTAACCCGTATAATATATATGATTATATTGATGTTTGGTTTATATTCTGTCTCAATTAAAAAAAAATTATGATTTATCTGCTTTTGATATAAAATATCATTAAAGTTTCCAAATTAGTTTATCACCTAGTTTCTTGATTTTGTATCTGCAAAAAGGAGTACAACTATCATCATACATAACAAGCATGAGCTCTGTTAACGAAACAATATGTCAATATAGATCTTGATTCTAACCATAAATGTGATATATAAGTGAGTTTTTAAGCATGTTTAACAAAACCGATTTAAATGTGAGTTTTTTACTTTATTTATATATTATAAATTAATTTTATCTAACCAAGATGAATATAAATCTCAGTTTTAGAAGCTGATTTATGAAGTTGAGTAAATTATTGTAAGGCCAATACTACGGAATGCTATCACTTAGAAATTAGACTTCTCAAATATTTCACCGATCATAGTAGCAGCTACTGCAACAATCATGGTTCTGACTTCTTAATTACACAATTTAATTCATCTCATACAACATCATGAACCCCTCTGCAAACTTATCTATCACTTTAATCATGAGAAAGAACTATATATTCTGGAATCATCATGCTTCTGAACAATCATTATGACATATGTAGTATAATTAGAACTATGAATACATGGTGATAATTCGAAACTATCTACTTTGCAGCAGCATCTTCTTCCTGCCACATATCTACCCAGTTTTTCTGAATCTGTTCCACCCCAAGAAAAGAACCATCCTTTTCTGCATCCAAACTTGCAGACAGCGCCCCATATGCAATCCCAACAGAGGAAGCTCCAAAAGTCAAAAAAGCAGTCATAAAGGCTAGCCACCGTGGTGCATCATACACTTGGTTTTCCCTAAGCACACCAAAAATGTGCATGAACATCAACCCCAACCCCATTGGCACCCCCACACAGAACAAAATCCTACGTATTATCCTGTAAATAACTGTGCTGGGAAGCTCATCATCAGCATCCCCATCATCAATGTTTTTCCTTCTAATAGGCCTCTCATTGGCATCCTTTCCTACGGTTGGAGGAGTGGAAGAAAAGCCTTTGGCACTAGCATAAGGCTTTAATGTGCAGAAGGGGTGGTTGAGCTTTTCTGTAGGGTAAGAAGCTGGGAAGTTTGGTCTGCATGGAGAAAGTTTTGAGAGAATGATAGAAGAGTTTGGTGCACAAATCAGAGTTTTCATGGCTTCTCTTGTTGTGTTTGGTTGTTCATCATGCTTGGAGTGGAGATATTTTATTCACGTATATCTTATCCATAAAGTAAATGGTTGGTCATGAGCCTCATCATCTCTCTCATCATCGTTTGAGATATTTGTTATAATACTACTGATATTTTAAATACATTTATTAAGTTTCACACATCAGTTAAAATATTTTACAGGGTCAACACATTAAAAGTAAATATTATGTCATAAGCAATAGTTAAATGAAAATGTGAACAACTTTTCCAATGAATTGAATTTTATTGTATTGATTTTTGAAAATCAAAACCATGATGTTGTGAACATGAGGAATCTTCATGCCACTGAGATTGAACAAAATAAATAGTAGAAAGTTCTTTATCGATGATCAGAACCAGAAGACCTCCGTGATGATCTTGATTGTGACTTAAGTGACTGCAGCAGATTGATTCTAATGCTGAAAATAAGAAAAATTGAAGCATGGAATCTGTCAATTGCTGTAAATTTATTTGGGGGAAGCAGAAATGAAGGAGGTAATATTAAAATTCAATTCAAATTTACTCACTTCTTTTGAACGTGAACATATTCATCAGTTTCATCCAATATGTCTCCCTTGTAAATGAGAAAAGTAGGTAGCAATCAGCATTGTAAAACATGATGAGTTTGACGTTTCAAACAATGATGAAACATTTCACTAAACTCCAATGAATCAAATTGGTTAGTTGGTAGCTTAAAAGTTTAAGATATTAAACGGCAAAATCAATACTTTGAAGTGTCTTCTGCATTAATGACAGTATATTATAAAACCCATTCTAACCTGTAACAGTTCCTCCATGACATCTTCCATTGTGATGATGCCAATAACCTCGTCATCTATAACATCTGGAAGAGAAACTATTTGTTCTTGTGAGAAATATTCAGTTTCTTGACTCGCTTCACTGCCTAGTTCCATGACATTTCTTAATGTTGGACTATGAAATTCCGCATCACTGGAGTTCAAACAGGATTCATGTACAGAACTTCTCTGACTCATTTCAATGACAAAGGAAGAATCAGATTCTGCAAGTCCCAGATTGACAAAGATAAATGATTTTTTCTCTCCCAAGATTGTAACTTTTTTCTACTTTTGTTTTGCAATTCATCTAAAGTAAAATGTTGTTCTGTTTGGTATGATACCATGGCTAAATTCTGTAAGATGTTACCTGCAACAACTTCAGCATGAGCCGAATTTGATGTTTTATGAGTAATTATATTAAAATAGGTGGGTGCACCCACAGCACGAGTTGTAGTGCTCTCTGTGTCTTTGTTGGATTTCATGACAATAGCCATGTGACTGTGACCCTTCTGGAATTGATTCAATATCTCATATAGTGGCCAACTTTCATAAACTCTGTTACACAATTATTAAATGAAAAATATCATATAGTTAGTACAGTAGTGATTACTGCATGAATGAAGATCATAATTTCCAATACATATCTATTGATCTTCTCACTTTTCCTTAAAAACAGTAATTTTACAATTTGTACAACATTAAATGAGGATCTTTTAGTCTCACTGTAACAACATTTTACATCAATAAAATACTTGATATGGTTTCAGGCTTATGTCTTATAAATGGAAAAGACAAGTTCTCCTACATAGATCGATTATTAGTAAAGTTGTGATACTTCGCACTATTACCATGATGACTAGAAAAAACATCAGTATCTACGATCGTCAGTGATGATGTTAAAGCTGAGATGGAATCTGGCTTTTATTTTCCTGTCAAATTAGCTCTATTACCTTGGAATTTTCCTAATAATCAAATTCTTTATGGGTGTCTCATCTTCAGGGCGGCAGAATATCAAGTTTTTAACCTGTAGAAAAGAATTCATAGTACTACTATATGAATACAAAATATTACTAAGCAATGTTTAGAAAAAAGCTAATGTACTGCAAGTAACAACATTGTCTCAAATGTCAAATGGAAGCTTTCTCTTTTGCCTTTATTAATTGATATGAACATGATGATAATTCCATACTTTCCAAGTTCATATATTCAAGATTTATCACAGAAAATACTTAAATCCACTATATTTCCCTTCTGTCATTTTGGTTCTTCAATTGCTTACCAATATGAGGCCAATGATACTTTTTGCGTGTCCAGAATGGATTGGTATTCGACTGTGACCTTTGCTCATTATTTGTGTCATTGTATGCCTGATGACAAAGGTGAACTGCATTTATAGATGAAAAATTGGGAGAAAAAAGTTTATGTATGTGACTTCAAAGTTGAGTTATGACAGATTACATGTCAAGTTTAGAATTTATATCAAGAGAAAAAGTTTGAGATATGGGTGTCATTGCATCTTTAGCTGTCTTCTGAGTCAAATCTATAGCACCTGTGATTATAGAAGTTTCATGATGTGACAATTCTCCACCTTTCCCTGCCTGCATGTGAATATTTTAGAAACTAATCTCATACATGTGATTAAGTTAAGCAAGAGAGAATATACTAATTAAGAGGAAAACCTCATTTGCATGTAAGTCCACAAATGTCTTCAACTCTGATCTTCTGAGAAGAACTGAATGTTCTTTCCCTAGACCCCAATCCAGCACCTACCAAAATAGAACAATTTAAAACATATTAACTAAACTTTCTAAAAAGATGAGTTTTACAGTAAAATCACCTGATATTGATATATACTCATGAGTTTTTTCCTTGAAAAACTGAAATAAATGTGTCTATGCTCTAATTCTATATATTTCTTTAGCTTTTCATTTTGTGCATATAACCATGAGTTGCACAATGAAGCAGTTCTGTTATTTATAACTTGTTGCAATAAATCATCAATTACAAATGCATTGCGTGACAATGACAATGAATAACAAAATAAATACAGAAACAAACACAAACATAACATATACTTTACCTTACTAGCTGGATAGGTTATAGGGAAGAAGATCAGCAGAAGCAGTTGAACAATGGGAGCCATTTTTGCCCCTAAAGTCAGTCCATGTCGAGAGCATATAGCTTGAGGTAAAATCTAAGATGATAAATGTAACATGAGTTAATTTAAGAAAAGAAAATGCCTTATTTCAGCATTGTTTGTTGGTGCATCTTTCAAAAGAAACATTACCTCTGCAAACACAGTCACCAAGGGTGCCGACACGAGAATAGTAAACCAAGAAGGGATGATTGCGTCCATAAAAATTGGCAGTGCCTTGAACAAGAACAATTAGAATCGCACTTTTTGTGAATTTCAACAAAATCATTATAGTACCTTCATTTAACAGCTAAAAAAACTTGTTTTTTTTCCCAAGAATGTTATTAGACCCTTCTTGCATGATGTAGAGCATACAAGTAGTGTAAGTATTTGCTTAATCAGCAATTCAAGTCAAAAGGGATTTTGTCTAAAGGAACATCTTGGAGAAATAAAGGAAAAACCATTATAATTACTTCAATATCTAGTACATGTGCTTCTTTAAGTTTTATAGCCACATCAACTAACTTCATGTGCTATATAATACATACCTCCATAGCCAGTGATTTTCCTAGAAGAAGGGTACACAGGACAAAATGTCCATTCTTTACCAAAGGTCTAATCCTTTCTGCAGATAAAGTAAGATAGTAATACCAATTATGATAAAGATCTTAAAGCTGCATGATGTATGACATGTGTTCTGATGGTAACCTGCATTCTTTCTGTCTTTTGGAAGACCTGCCTTAATGAGGACCTCAAGATCAACTAGGTTGAAGGACAGTAGTCCTAGAGCAAGGCCAGATGCAATGCCTGCCAGAGACACCAACAATAGACATACCACAAAATAGCCCCAAAAGTCAAGATCACAACATGGGAACTGATATTCTTTCATTGTGTGAATGGATCAAGCGTACTAATATTGTGGTGTATGGTGAAATATGTATCCATATTTATTGAGTGGTTTATCCAATGGCTTGGCCTTTGAAGAGAACTGGTCATGAGTACTTGTGTAAGAACATCATGACAATAAGGAAGAAGATAGAAGATAGATACAAATAACATTCGGCTCAAAGACTCTGTGAATGGAGATTCTGAGATGAAAATGGCATCAAATGGAATGAAGTACAGGAATGTCACTATATATTAAGAAAGACTATTCTACATCAATACCAACCCTTAAAAGATTTATTTTAAGTACTCAAACAGTGCACATTTTTTATAAAAAGGATACTATTTTGTATATAATTAAGATAAATTGTTTTTTTATTTTTATACTTTCAGTTTCTTAAAATCAAATTATAAAGATTGGTGTATCAACAAAACATATAAGAATGTCATCTGCTAATGAGAATTATAGTTTGACAGGAGGAATGGTTTGGATTTCTTACACTGCAGACAGCAAAAATTGATTTGATTGCTCAAATGCTTTTTGCTATAGTGAAAGACAAAGAAGGAAAAGCAAGTTTAGGGCCTGGTGGAGATATCATAGTGAAGACTTTGATTAGAAAATAAAATGAGACAATGATTGAGGGGTTGAAAAGGAGATTGTAGATACAAATAATGATGTAATGTAAATCTTCATTGGCTAAGCAATAATTTATTTCCCCATTTTTTGTTGTTGGCCAAAGGAACAAACCTATGACTCAGCATTGTAGCTATACTCCAATTAGTGAAGACAACTCCTCACTAAGTTTTAATTTATTCATGATGGTTGACCAGAAGCATTAAAATTCCGATAATATATATGAAATTTGATTAGAACCAATGGAAAGTTGCTTGCTTGCCAAGGACAGCCTTAGAAAATTTGCTTAGTTTCTCTTTGAAAGAAGAAATTATTATCTAATTACAAGAAAGTAAACTTTTTGTTCTTTGTTTCTGTAGATAAATACTTTGGAGAAATCTCTTCACACACTCATTTTTTCTTCGGTTTTCAACTTCTGTTATCACAACACACACAGTAAAACTGATGGGGAGGGACATGATCAGTGAGTTTCCTGAGACCCTTTTGCTCCACATAATGAGTTTCATGAACACAAAATATGCTGTTCAGACTTGTGTCTTGTCTAAAAGATGGAATCACATTTGCAAACGACTCATCAATCTCACATACTCTCCTGTTCCAAATCTCCCGAAGAAAATTGGGATTGAAAGGTTTAAGAAATTTGCATCCTGGGTCTTGTCTACACGAGATCACTCATGTTTCCTGCATAATCTTGGTCTTCACCTTTGTTGGACAGAACCTGAACTCTTAGACAAGATCATTAAATATGCTTTGTTCTGTAACGTTCAGCAGTTGATTTTAGATGTATATTCAGGCTTTAGACCTGATTTTCAGTCACTCCCTTTAATCTTTTGTTCTCAGTCTCTGACATCTCTCGAGCTTTCCATTGCATGGAACTATGCTCTTATAGTACTTCCAGAATCTCTCCACATGCCAGTATTGAAAAACTTGCATCTTCAAGGTGTAAGATTTACAGCAAGGGACAATGATTCAGCCGAGCCCTTTTCAAATTGTCACTCGTTAAACACTTTAGTCCTTAGGTACTGTTCTTTGAAGGATGATGCACAGGTGCTTTGCATATCTAATTCTAGCCTTTCTAGTTTCACATCATATGAAGGACAAACTTACCAAATTCTGCTTTCTACTCCAAATCTTAGTTTTTTCACCATCAAGGGTTCTGCCACTCACCAACTCTTCTCCACATGCAATCTTTCTTTTCTTGAAGCAGTAAATATTGACGTGTCTTGGAATGGACGTTGGGCTGAGAAAAGTTCAACCATCAGTTCAAACATCATGAGATGGCTGCAAGTGCTTGCCAATGTAAAGAAACTGACCTTTACTTCTTGGTATCCCTTTCAAATCATGTTACATGTAAGTTACTTCAGCAAGTTTTTCCTTTATTTTGTTCTTGATGTTCATATCATTTTTGCTTTCATATGTCAGAATTTGTGCCTGTTTTCAATCTTGCATTTGAAATGTCCATGTTTTGATTGTGTAGGATTTCTCTAATCCCATTTCAGTGAAACCTGAACCTCCGAGCTTAGTAAGATTGGAGTCACTGAAAGTGGTTAAGCATTTCTCTGTAGACGTATCTGATGAAGAAGTAAACACAGTAATGGAGTACTTGCTTCGGGGCTCTCCAATGGCCAAAGTTCACATCACAAGAAGGGCTTAATTGATATACATATGCTTAGTTGTTTTGGTGGAGAATTTTACAGACTACCCAGTTTTTGTCTTTTTTATATGCTTTCTTTCTCCTTGTCCAAGATATTGCCTTGTTTGCAACGAATGGTAGAGATTTTTGTTTTGTATAGTTTGGACGAATGTAAAGTTCTAAATATTTGATAAATATCTATTTTTCTTATAGTAGGTGATACAATAAATTTAATATGATGAGAATATTTTCTTAATGAAAAAAATAGGAAAAATCATAATAATTGAAAATTTGATAACAAAAAATTAAGAGGTCAACATTATATACAAATAATTTTCAAATAATGCAATGAAAAATATTTGCTCCAAGTCCAATGCAACTCTTAAAGTAAACACAGTGGTTGTGACGTGAGCTTCAAATCCTACAATAATTGACTGAAATCAGTGTAGAAAAATCCAAAGCATGCAGGAAAAAAAAAGAAACTATTCTTTATGACATTTTACAGCATTTCAATTTATTTTCCACAGCCTAAATAACTGCATGAGGTTGTAGTTTCTTGACACCTTGAGTTCTTTACCAAAGGATAAAGATAAAGTGTCAAAGGAAAAAGCAAAAGAAGAAGAACTGGCAGGTATATATCTATAAGTCCTTTTGCTTTCTTCCCTTCTGTACTGGGACCAAAATCAATTTTGAACATTTTTCCTCTTTTGTGTTTCATAAACACTTGGTGAAAACAATATATATAAGCATCAATTACTCATCTTTTGACTCATTACCATCTTTTACAACAAAAAACTATATAAAAGGTTTCTATTAACTTACACAAAAGTCTGTTTTATTCTATTTGTTTAATAAAGAAGTTTATCTAAACACATTCTACCTTTTTAATAACTAAAGCATGTTGTTATTAAATTACTCTAACATTCTTCATCAGAATCTTCCACCACTGAACATCTTTTTCTTTTCAACACCACAAGTTTTCCCGCTCTTGGATAAGGAAGAAAACCAGTTACCATATATATACAACACTTACAACATCACTATTTCCTTCACAGTTCACAAAGATTTTCCAAGTTCATCCAACATGGGAAACTGTTTATTGGGAGGCATGTCAGATCCTGAAGCAGTGATCAAAGTCACAACATCTGATGGTGGCATCATGGAATTCTATGCTCCAATTACTGTGAGTTTCATCACCAATGAGTTCCCGGGGCATGGCATATTCCTAAGTCATGAACTCTTCTGCAAACCACTTAGCCAATTTGAGGAGTTGGTGGCTGGACAGTCATACCACCTTCTGCCACTCAACAACCAACCGGAACACCCTCCGGCCACCGGCTACATCGGCGGTGACAACTGCACCGCCGTTCGGCAAGGGCATGTTCGTTCTCGTAGTGTTCCTACTAACCCCTACCCTCCTCCTTACAGAATGTCCTTGGACTACCAACACCTTCAAGGAATGAGGTTTCTCAACAAAACCTCTATAGAACCTTTCTCTTGTAGGACTAGTACTAGTAATAAATCCAGTAAATGCAGCATTGTTACTAGCGCTGGCAGTAAAAGTAGCAGGTTTTGGAAAGTGAAGTTGGTGATAACTCCTCAGAAGTTGATGGATATTTTGTCACAAGAGGCTAGAACCAAGGAGTTGATAGAGAGTGTTAGGATTGTCGCCAAATGTGGGGTTTCTGCAGGTGGCATTTTACCTGCATCTGCTGCAGCAAGCACAGTGTCTGATCAGTGGAGCCTCTCCAGCAGTGGTAGGAGTGCTTGTGATTCCTCTAAGATTGATGCATTAGTGGTTGACATTTAGTATAATGCATGAAAAAATATGCAACCAAGTTTCACTCTTTCTTTGTCTTTACACTTGTATTTTTGGTGACTTAGCTCCCATTTTTCACTGTCATATGTTGATTTTGTATGCTTGTAAAAGTTCAGTTTAGACACATTCTGTCATATGATATTGTATAGTGTCTGTGAAGTTGTTGTGTACCTGTGGTGGTGGCTTGTCTAAGGCACAGATGTGAGAACCTTTTGCTTATTTTTTTCACTGTTTGGAAGATTGCCAAATCAAGCAGAATTTTGCTACAGAAATTGTAGACTGAGTGCCAACTGATATAGTTTATAGCTATTCAAGTTAAACTTCTGCAGAAATGCTGCTTAGATTTGAAACTAAAAATGATTAAGTGATATAGCAGTGAATGTTACCAACATTTTTGTGAAATTTCTTAACATCCTCTTTTCTCTTTTATTGAGTCATGTCATGTTGCATATGTTTTAACATATTGCTTTTAATAATGATAGTTCTTAGGTTACTTTAAGAAGAATATTAAAAGCACATTAAAAACGCTAAAGTTTTAATACACTCCATTATTGTATGAGATACCACCTTTGTTTTTCAAAGAATGTGTGTAAAAACCCAAATAAATAAAAAACAAAATTATAAATCTACAGTACCATGTTCTAGTATTCCTCTCTAAACTCAATTTTCTTAGGTTGACAATTTTCTTATTCTACCGATTCTATAATTGTTTTCATTAATGTACTGAATAATTTAATTTATGTGATTTAATTAAAGATCTCAATTAAACTTTTATTATTAAAATCTAGTTATTATTTAATTATTTTAAAAAAAAAGTGGTTGTGAAATCATTTTCCTTAAACTAATTAGTAAGTGTTATATATATATATATATATATATATATATATATATATATATATATGACATACCGTTTTAGTTTTGTGAATCCTTTAAAAAATTCTTGTATACTCTTTAGTTATATGTCTAGCATCCTAAGGTTATATATGTTGTAGAAGCAGACAAGAATAAATATAACGAACAAAGGATTTTTCGAAACATGTAAATCATTATCTTTAAGAACTTATTCGCGATGTATTACGCAAGCTCCTTATGATACAATAGAAACTTTTCAAAATTTATGAGAATCTCAGAATTAGTAAGAAAACCCAGAATATCTTTAGGAAAAGAAGAAAAAAGAAATAATAAAACTAAGAGAAGAGAGCATGAGAGAAGAGTGGTTTCTAATGATATATTTTTGGAGTGACTGGAGTGTTCTATTTATAGAGCATGAAAAGGAGTGATCCAAGGAAAAGATCTTGCGGAAGAAGCTTACTGAAATCATGCCTTGCGGATGAGCGAAACCACTCTTTGAACGTGGATGGTCCCGAGCGAGACTTGCAAATGAGTGGTATTGACCACTTGGAGTTGCAACGTTCCAACGTTCCTTGCGAAACGTAAACAACCAAACCAACTTAGATATTTTGCAATATTAGTATAATGGCACGATAGACACTCTTTTTTATAACAATCCCCCACATATTGCAAAATACATATATACAAAAAAGACGAAAGAGATAGAAGAGAAATTATCCTGGGTTTCATAAGATATAATGCATCAGATATGGTATAACAAGCTATACAAACCAGTCCTAGATTAAAAAACTTGACACACAATGTAGTTGGTATAGCAAGCTATATAAACCAAGGACACTTGACGTGTATTAGAGGTTTATCAATCACAATACACCCCTACTATCCTTGTTGTTATCGATGTATTGCACTTACTAGGCCATGTGCGTGGCCGGTATTCATGAGTGCTTTAAAAATCATGCCAAGATCTCATGCAAACGGCCCCACTTAATACTCATATAGGTGATTTCATCAAGTGTATATTGTAAATCATACATCACCCGTAAGGGATATGAAGATCATTAAAAGCTTTGTTTAATTACAAAGTTTAACCTCTCAATAATGCAGTCTCTAGCACTTTCACACACACCATAAGAATGGACATATTTGATTTAAAATCAAATTAGTGTTATCAAAACTAACAAATGACTTGTTTTTACCCATATGAACCTTATTCATGGGATATCCAATCACAAAGGTTGTATTACCATCACTTGTTTGTTTGCTAGTGGCTTAAGTCTCATTCCCCTTGATGTTTCTAAGATCATATTTCTTCCCCAGGGTTTTGTCAAAGGATCTGCTAGTTTCCGTTTTGACTTCACGTAGTTAATGGAAATAGTTTCACTCTTTAGCATTCGTTTCACTAAATGGTATCTCAACTAGATATGCCTACTTTTTCCATTATAATTCTTGTTTTTAGCTATAACTATTGCCGATTGGCAATCACAGTGTATTGACACTGATGGGGTTGGTTTCATTCCTAGTGGAATGTTTGCTAAGAAGTTTTTCAACCACCCAGCCTCACTACCAACCATCTCAAGAGCGACAAACTCAGATTCCATTGTTGATCTTGCAATAATTTTTTGTCTAGCTGATCTCCATGCAATCGCACCACCCCCAAGTGTGAATATATAATCACTAGTGGATTTTGTCTCATCTGAATCAGAGATCCAGTTAGCATCATTGTACCCTCTTAGTACAGCGAGAAATCCACTGTATTCAATGGCATAATTCATTGAACCTCTTAAGTATCACATAAGCCTAGAAAGTGCATCCCAATGTTCTTGATTTGGACATTGAGTGTACCTACTCAGTCTACCTACTGCATAAGCAATATCAGGTATAGAAAAGTCCATCAAGTGTAGTAAGCTCCCAATTATTTTGGCATACTAAGGCTGAGATAATGATTCTCCTATATTTTTATTAACTTAGAGTTAATATCATAAGGGGTACTCACAGGTTTGAAATCATAATACCCAAACTTCTTAAGAAGTTTCTCAATGTATTATTCTTGGGATAGTAATATACTATCCCCATTCTTTATGATTCTGACACCTAAAATTACATTGGTTTTACCCATGTCTTTCATTTCAAAGTTCGATCCTAGAAACAATTTCGTTATAACAACAATCTCATTGCATGTACCAAAAATTAACATGTAATCCGCATACAAACATATAATGACACAATCACCATTTTCAAATTTAGGCTAAAAACCATCACATAGCAATACATTATCAACTTTTTCATGCCCTGTTTTGGTGCTTGTTTCAATCCATACAAAGATTTTAAAAGTTTACATACTTTATTCTCTCAACACATCCTTCAGGTTAAGTCATATAAGTTTCCTCCTCCAAATCACCATTCAAAAAGGTTGTTTTAACATCCATTTGGTGTATCATTAGCTTATGGATGACTGCTAAGGCTAACAAAATAGAGGAAACTATAGTCACAAGAGCAAAAGTGTTAAAGTAATTTATGTTGGGTTTTTGAGTAAAACCTTTTGCTACTAATCTTGCTTATACTTCTCTATAGATCCATCGAGATGATACTTTTTCTTAAACATCCACTTACAACCAATGAGTTTTGCTCCTTTAGGCAAATCTACTAAGGTCCAAGTATTATTTTTCTGAATTGATTCAATTTCAATCTTAATGGCTTTATCCCACTGTTTTGCATCGGGAGCATTAATGGCTTCTATAAAGCTACTTGGATCATTATCAACTAGATAGGTATAAAAATCATTACAAAATGAAATTTCCTTCCTCCGTCTTTTACTTCTTCTTAATTCCTCACACAATGCATCACTATTACTGTTATCTATAGGTTGAGACATCTCACTAACCTTTAAAGGAAAAACATGTTCAAAAAATGCAAAATTTTTCATCTTTATTATAAAAGTACTTTCAAGTATATCACTTTTAATAACTAGAAACCTATAGGCAGCACTATGTTCAACATAGCCTAAGAACATACAATCAAAGGTTTTAGATCCTATTTTCCTTTTCTTTAGGATCGGGTAACATCACCTTAGTTAGGCACCCCCACACTCTTAAATATTTAAGGTTAGGTTGATATCCTTTGCACAACTCATAGGGAGTTTTACCAGTTTTCTTATGAGGTATTTTATTTTGTAAAAAACACACAATAATCAAGGCTTTTTTCCAAAGGTTATCAGGTGTACGAGATCTAATAAGCATAGCATATATCATCTCCTTAAGAGTTTCTCATCTACTCCATTAGACTCAAGTGAATATGGTGGGGTTACTTCATGGATGATACCTTCTTTAACACAAAATTCATTAAACAATACATTCACCACCTCTATCTGATCTAATCCTCTTAATTTTCTTATTTAATTGATTTTCTACTTTTGCTTTATAGGTTAGAAACACATCAAAGGCTTCATATTTATGTTTGATTAAATACACTTTAGTATATCTAGAATAATCATCTATAAAAGTTACAAAATAATTTTTACCTCCTCTAGACATGGTTTGTTTCAGCTAAGCTAGATTAGTATGAATTAGCCTTAACAATTCAATTTGACAATCTACAAAATAACATGTTTTCTTGGTTATCTTAGATTTTACACATATATCACATTTGCTACTTTTTTTATCATGCATATTAATTAGTCCTAGTCGCTGTAATTTCATAACATAGGAAAAATTCAGATGTCCTAATCTAGCATGCCATATATCATATGAGTTAACAATATAAGCAAAAGAAGACAATTCATAATATTTTCATAAATGTTAAAGAGACTTTGATCACTGATGAGTGCATATTTATATCCACATTTATGTTTTAGAATTCAAATTTTTGATGAGATTCTTGTGCTTAAATGATTGATTTAATGTGAATTTATGACGATTGGATTTATTGGGTTTGGGAATTAAAGATGCTTAAAATGTGATTCTTAGTTGCATAATTTATTTTGGATGTTCTAATGTTTATTTGTGCAGCTGAAGTTAGAATTTTATTAACATAAAGCATGAAATTGAACGGTCAAAGATGGTCCAATTTGGTCAACTCAGGGCTTTTATGCAATTTTGAAAAGAAAGAGATGGCTAAAGTGCAATTAGAGGAAAATTTTGGACTTATATGTAAATTTGAATAAAATAAAAAGGGTTGAAATGTAATTTTGGGCAAGTTTAAATCTGTTAGATATTTTAAAAGATANTTTGGAGAAAATATATCTTAAGATATTTTACTTGATATTGTTAAATAATTANCTTATTTAACTATATCAATAAATATCAAAAGATAATATTTGCCAAATCTTTTTTTATCTAGGAAAGATATTATCAAATATTCTCAAAAACTAATTAAATATGTTGAATATTTGAAAGATATAAGATAAAAGATTTTATCAACAGAAGATTCAAAGTCCAAGCCCAATTAAGCCTATATAAAGAGATCCAGTGGAGCTTCATTCATTCATCCACCACTCCTTTCACTTTTCTTTCATTATGTGTTTCACTCCATTCATGGAGAGCTAAGCTCTTAGGGCTATTCTGCTATAATTTCATTATGGATTCTTAGATTAAGTGAATTAATGCAATTGTTCATTTTGATTATTGATTTAAGTTGTTCTCTCTCTATGTCTTTCATCTCTCTATCATATTAAAAGCAAAGATTTTTGCATCATAATGTGTTTGAATCTATATGCATATTAATTATATGAGTTCTAGGGTTTTTAAGTTTAATTGAGAATCTGCTTTGATTGGAGTTAGGAACTTTCATATGATTAAATGGTTTTTACTATCAATTGAGAATGTACTTTGGTTGGTAGTAATAATTTCAACTATAATCAATTGAGAATTTACTTTGATTGGTTAGCTTTTAATTTGGTTAGGAGATTTAAGAATAAACATGATTAAACACAATAAAATTGANTGAGAATGTACTTTGGTTGAATTTATTGTGAATAATCTAGAAAGGTCTTGCATTTGATTGAGAATGTACTTTGGTTAACTGCATGGTCGCCCTCAAATTAATTATGAATGTACTTTAATTAATTTGAAACTTAAACAATAATCAATTGAACAATGATATGTGAATAACCGATGATGAATCTATTTTGGAAAAGCAGTGGAATTAGCCTGTTTCTTCATAATTGTTTTTAAGTTTCTTCTTTGTTCTATAACATTCTTTAAACATCCTCACTTTTATTCCTAAGCATTGCATAACATTCATAAGAGTCAGATATTCGAAAGCAATTTCGTGTTTGTTGGGAGACGACTTAGGGTTACTTTAGCCCTATCTACTTTTTTGAATACTACTAGGCAATACTAAAGTTGCCTTGAAAAGTAGTATTAATTTGATAGCTTCAACGACAGCTTATCAATCACAATATCCCTTCCCCACAGAAACATTATTTTTTGTCATTAAAATTTTGTTAGACTCGAATGACACTTTAACCCCCACTTTTCCTAGTAGTGCTACAAAGATTAAATTAACTCTGATTGATGGCACATGTAGCACATTACTCAAGGCCAGAGTCTTTCCGGACATGATTTTAAGAAGAACTTTCCCTTTTCCCAGAATAGGAGTGGTCCTGAAATCACTGAGGTAGACGTTTTCCATTCCCTACACTAGCGTAAGAGGTAAAAACACTTCTATTTGTACAGATATGCATGGCAGCACCAGAATCTACCACCCACCAGCTTACATTGGTTACCAGATTTACTTGAGAAACGACTGCGACAATAATGTCATCTCCTTCGACTATATTTGCCTTAGGAGGATTGTCGTTTCTTGCTTTGCGCTTGTACTGTGGTGCGTGATGGTCTGACATCCCACATACAAAGCAATTTCCTTTCTTCTTAAAGTTGGGGTTAGATGCGTTGGGACGAGTGATGAGTCGTTATTTCTTGAACCATATTTAGTTTATTGCACTTAAATAAACCAGGGAATTGTGTTTAATTGTCTGTTATTTCCCCGTTTTCCGAATTCTGCTTAATTTGGTCGGAAATTCGTATTTTCGCTAATTTGGATATTTTTAGCTGATTAAGCGTATTTTTGGTTACAGGAAATTGTGGAAATATCATCTGGAGCATTAGGATATGGCATGGCACATTCAAGACTCAATATTTAGTCATTTAGATTTTAATTAAAGTTGTAATTTCGTTTTCTAGAAGCCTTTGATTAGAATTAGGTGTTTTGGACCCTTTTAGGGGCATTTTTGTAAAAAACCAATTGTGGGGGCCATGTGGCATATCTTTAGGGCTGACTTGTAGTGTTTGGACCCCACCAAATGTGAAACTCTTGGTATTTGGGGTGTGAAAACCGAGCCACACAAAAGGGGAGACCCATAGCTCATGGTTTTGGTTCATTTTCCTAGGGTTTCTCTTGTTTTGAACATGCTTTCATGGGTGCTTGCTTGGTGCACGGTTTTGGACCATTTTCAATGAATATTATGAAGATTTTCTTCTTCCCTTGACTCACTCTTGGTTGTCTTAACTCATTGGTGGTGAAAATCCATTCATTCCTCCTTCCATTTGCTTGTTTTTGATGTTTGAAGCTTGAGTTTTTAAGCTTGTCTTCGCTTTTCTATGGTGGTTGTTGGGTTTGAGTGACTTTAGATTTTCATTTCCTCTTCCATTGCTGCTGTTCCTCACGTTTTTCTTTGCATTTTATTTGTTTGGTTGATAAAAATGGAATTCTATGTGAGTTTTGGGTTGAATAGAGCTTAACTTGATGTGTGGGTGTTATGGGTTTGACTCTTTTCCTTCATATTTCGGTTTTGATGTTTGAAACTAGTTTGGAACCAAACTTTGATGATGTTATTGGGGCTGGATAGTGGTTGAGTTGAATGGTATAATGTTATTTTCGTTTTTTGCACAAGAGCTTGAAAAAATGGAAGATTTGGTTGGGTTGAAGTAGCATATGTTGTGTTTATTGTTCTTGTGTTGATTTGGAATTTGAACTTTGGTCTCTTGGGTTTATGTTTCTGTAGTATGGAGGAAGAAAACATGAATGGTGTGTTG
>NC_028351.1:34007114-34032994 GCF_000741045.1 Vigna radiata var. radiata
GCATCTGTGTCTTTATAATGAGTTCTTTAATTTTTGCAAAAACCTTTTCAAACCCCCCCCTTCGTGTTAGACTCGATTCTCGAACCGCAAAATTGGTCTTTGGGAGACGACCTAGGGGTCATTCCCTAGCTATACTGCATTTCTCATATGCAATCAAATTTGTATGGGTTGCGACAGCTCATCAACGAGATTTTTGAAAATTATTTTTCCTATTGTGATCAGGTTTATGTTTGTACCTTTTTGGAGCAGGTCTGTTTTCTACCATGTTTGCTTTTGCAGACAAAGCTTTGACCCTTACAGTAGCACACTATTTTCTGTTGGTATCTTCAATAATTATGTGAGTGATCAGCTTTGAAAGTGACATTTGTTTGTGCTTGTGTTTCAGTTGTTTCTTATAATCAGTTTAGGAAGGCGGTAGTTTCTTGATCAAAAGCTCTGAAACAAATTCATCTGGTAGAAGAACATTCCCCGCTTTGATATCTTTGAGCAGCTTGTGGTACTCATTGATTTGTGACTTTATGTCCTTATCTTCTACCATTTCCCAACGATAGTAATTCCCAATAATGAACCTTTGTCTGACGATATCTTCAACAGTGTATTTGAGAATTAACGAATCCCAAATGTCTTTCGCTTCCTTATAGGAATAGTATACATCGAACAAATCGTTAGAGTGCACTAAGTAAAGTATATCGACATACTTTGTTTGCATGAACCCAATCTTTAACTTGTTTCGAATTTGGAGGGAGACTGGAGTCAGGTTTTGAAGATGAAAGAGAAAATACGACTATGTACATGTTTAAGAGGGTTGACACACGTTCTTGCCATAACTGGAAATTCTAACTAGAGAAGATTTCGATTTTTTATACATGCAGAAAAGGTTGCGCGAAGATCGTTTGAGTTCCGGAAACAATATTCTATTATTTGGGATTGAGTTGTTGTTATCAGCCATAAGTCCTTAAGATTGTTTTAGAAGCTGACAATAAAAGAATAAAGATCACAAACAAAGGATTTCCCGAGGCATATAAATCACTGTCCTTAAGGACTTATCCATGGTGTATTGCGCAAGCCCCCCAAGATACAACAAGAACTTCTCAGATTTTCTGAGAATCTCAAAACTACCAAGTGTTATCAAAGAGGAGCATTGGTATCTTGAAGCTACTGTGAAGTTTTGGTGATGATAAAAGATGAAGAATTGAAGACTCTCAGTGCATCTTTGTTAAACGCATTTTGTAGAAACAAATGTATAGGATAAATTGTAATGATGTAAAAACTCTTAGAAGTTTTCTTATTTAGTGAGTCATTGTGCAAATAATCGATTATCTCGGGTGATAATCGATTATCACGAGCCAGTTTAGAAATGAGTTGCTCGCGCAAATAATCAATTATTGCACAGAATAATCGATTATCCAGTATTGCCCATGTCTTTGGAATAATCAATTATGTCTCAAGATAATCGATTATCACATTTTTGACAACCCCACAACGAACACAAATAATCGATTATCACTTATGATAATAGATTATTTGTGGCAGTTGGGAGATGTCTTTTCAGTTTCTGACCCTAGGCTTATAAATAGGTTTTTACACAGCTCTTAGAATTTAACTTTTCATTTTAGAGTATTAGAGCTTTGTGCCTAAAGGAAGCTCTCTGTGAGTGAAAAGGATCTCTGAGCTTTTTGAGAATACAGTGTGATTTGAGGAAGTTCCAAAAAGCTAGTTCCTTGCATTGCCTGGTCTCATGAATAGGAGAAGCTCGCGCTTTGTATGTCAAAGGTCGGAGCGGTTCTCTTCGAGTTGGCAAAGTTGTTCTCTTCCGGTTCGTTGGTCGAAGGAAGATTTTGACTACACTGTTCCGGTTTGTTGGTCGAAGGAAAGTGTTGGTTGGCCCCTTCCGATTCGCTCGTCGAAGGAAGGTTTTATCATTACATTTACATTCACTTTATTGTAATTTGTTAAACCGATTTTAGTGAAAACATTAATCACTCCTTATAGTGATTAACAACTAGATAGAATCTTTTGATTCGAACTAGTATAAAAATTCTGTGTGTGAATTTTTCTACTTCCTACACTCTTTACATTTTTCGAACATCAACTGTTCGATAAAAATTCTTTAAGAAAATTAATTTTCTAATAACGGACCATCATAACTTGATTTGTGACCGTAACACGCTTTCCGCTTATTTTATTCCGTTGCGTGACTCTACGATACCGGTTGTATTAACCTATAAGGATATCTAAAAAAAGTATAAAATAAACCCAAAATACTTTTAGGAAAAGAAGAAAATAGAAAGAATGAAACTAAAAGAAGAGAGAATGAGAGAAGAGTGGTTTTGGATAATGTATTTTTGAGTGACTAAAGTGCTCTGTTTATAGAGCATGAAAAGGAGTGATCCAAGGAAAATATCTTGCAGAAGAAGCTTCCTGAAACCGTGCCTTGTGAATGAGCGAAACCACTCTTTGAACATGGATGATCCCGAGCGAGACTTGTAGATAAGTGGTATTGACCACTTGGAGTTGCAACGTTCCAACATTCCTTGCGGAACGTGAACAACCGAACCAACTTAGATATTTTGCAATATCAGTATAAGGGCACTATAGGCACTCCATTTTATAACACTATTTTTATTGTATTGTATGTGAGTATAAAAAAAATGATCTTTTAAGAGAACAAAATTAAGTGGATTTATTTATTTAAGACTCTAAGTGAAACAAAAATTATCAATGTTATATACTTATTTGTTTTATTTTTTGTGCTTGTTTTTTTATTATACTTGAAGTTTAAGATGATTTTAGATTGTATTATATTTTTTTATTTTGAATTGTTTCTGGAGTTTAATATCATTTTGGACTTAAATTTATTCAGATTTGAATTAGAAAAAAAATGTTATTTTTTTCAAAATTGAAAAAAAAAAAACTAGTAATTAAGTGAGTCAGTCATTTAACCCACTAATCCATCATGGTCCGAGTTGGGTTTAAATATTTTTGACTCGCAAATAAGTGAATCAAGTTGAGTTGACTCATTAAGTGGTCAACCACTAAGCCAAATTAGGCCAAATACGACTCTTTTGAATGCACTAATTTTAGGTTTAAGTTTGAATTTCTAGTCTTTTCTTCAAACTTTTTTTTTATATTTTTATTTTATCAATTTCATCGTTTGATAATGTATTTTTAGGTTCTGGTTTACATTCAAAATAAAGAAATGTTCGTAAAAATAAGTATAAGGATAATTTGGTCAAACTTAAACGATTTCTTCGATACTTCCAATTTTTAATTTTTTTTAATTAGCTTAACTAATCATTTTATATGTTCTTTACTTCATTCCAATTGAATTCTTTTATCCACACAATTATAATTTGTTCTTTATTTAATTTATTTTGATTATCAGAAAAAAAAAAACAAGTATCATCATCTTCTCATTTATTTCTAAAATTAAACCTCGTTATACAATTGTTTTTAGTGAGAATTGGATTTAAGATTTTCTTTATAATGATTTTTTATTATTTAGACTAATAATCTTAAAAAGTATTAATTTTAGTAAACAGAAAATGTATAAAATTATTTAATAAAAGTATTATTTTCTAAACATATATAAAAGTAGTCCTATGTACAAAGTTCAAGGGAATAACCCATTTAGTTATTTATGGGGTATGTAAACTCCATATATAACCAATACCTGCTGAAAGAACATGCTACCTTCAACATCAACTTTGAGTCTTTATATTACAGTGAATTAACTATTGGACCACTCTTCAAAATCCTACTTAAGTTACATCTTTTCAAAAAGACACTTCAACTTAGTACTGCCAAAACTTTGAAATATATATATATATATATATATATATATATATATATATATATATATATATATTAATTTTCTCAATTGGACAGCACTTTCACGTAGAAACCTGTGAAATTTAAAAACAAAAAAATAGTATACACCTTTGAACTTAATTTTTCCGTCAATTGTTTAACTTTGCCTCTTTCAACTCTCCAAAGAGTTGGGAATTCATTATTTGGGACCTTTGATCCTAATGGTGGGATACTCCATTTTTATATTTAAGTATCTGCAGGCAATGGCATCCTGGTTTTTGCATATATTCTGCTTTCTTACATGCCATGTTGCAATTCTTGTAATTGTTTGTCTTCTCCCATCCAAAGAAAAAATGAGTTCATATTTTGAGGAAAAGGCACCTTGTTGTGGATCTCGCTTTTGGGTTTTACTTAGCACTTGTTGGGGTTTTGTGTTATTTGCTGCTATCACATCTGGTCTTGCTCTAGGACTCTTGTCTTTCAGCCAAGTTGATCTTGAGGTTCTTGTTAAAGCTGGGAAGCCTCAAATTCAGAAAAATGCAGGTAGCTCATTGCTTTTTGTTTAGGGTCATTTTCTTCATTCAAGAGTACCTTAACTCTCAAGAAAATAAAAGACTTAGCCTTGTGCTTTTTGGTATACAAATTTAGCAAAGGAAATACAAGAAATTTGGGGTATGAAACTCAACTATTTACTGCTTCATCTTGTTAAGTGATGAAAACATTTCTTTATCTGCAGAAAAGATTATGTCAGTCGTTAAGAATGAGCATTTACTTTTATGCACCCTCCTTATAGCTAAATCACTGGCACTGGAGGTATGTTAATCAGATCATTTCAAGAACCTTCTTCTGATTTAAAGTAAGCTTCTGCATACTGATTACTAAATGAAAACCAGAACTTTATCTATGTATCCATATATTATTCCAAATCCAAACATACTTTAAATATATATGCCCTATTGAGATTCAATACCTGGTTATACATATTTTATCATGCTTATGGTTTGGCACCACTGAACAAAAATTTTGTTATTGAAGGGGGTTTCTGTTTTTATGGAGAAAATGTTCCCTGAGTGGATTTCAGTATTGATGTCTGCCACCATGTTGGCTATCTCTGCAGAGGTATAGAAAAATTATCTTTACTGTTAATATATTTAGTTACATACATACATATATTTGTATCACTTTTTTACTTTCTCATCCAAGAGTTTGATCACAGATTATCCCTCAAGCCTTGTGTTCTCGATATGGTTTAAGTGTTGGAGCAGCATTGTCTCCCTTTGTTCGAGTTCTTATGCTGATTTTCTTCCCAATCGCATATCCACTTAGTAAGGTACTCTTATCTTTACTCAAATAAGAAAAGTTATCAGAAATTTAGTATCTGCAATGAACTAGGACAACCTTTTTAAGATGTGAAATAAATCTGCAGTGAATTACTGACTCAATCTATTCCAATAAATTAAAGATGTGAAGTAGATCAGGGTTTTCAACTTGTAATCTATATTAGGATCATTGCAAAGCTAGTCAGGCAATGTCTATTATATGTTTTCTGGTACACCTAATTTCGTTCTCACAGAAAATGTCAATGTTTTTGATCTTAAGTTTGTTAAGATAACATCGTTAGAGTCAATCAATGTTTACATGTTGGCAAATCCTGCAATGCTAGTTGTTGGATTGGCTTCTTGGCAAGGGGCATACTGCACTTTTAGGACGAGCAGAGTTGAAGACTTTAGTCCATTTACATGCAGATGAGGTTAGCTTATTTTATTTGCTATAGAACTATGATAACATTTTTTTTATTATATGCTTAAGTTCACTATCAGGCAGGGAAAGGTGGAGAATTGACACTTCATGAAACTAAAATAATTGCTGGAGCTTTGGACCTAACACAGAAGACTGCTAAAGATGCTATGACACCTTTAAGTGAAACATTTTCTCTTGACATAAACTCCAAACTTGACATGTATGTCCCTCATGTCTTTCTATGATGTTTAAGCATCACCTTATCTGAACTTAATTTTTCTACTCTTTAGGCATACTATGGGCTTAATAATGAGCAAAGGTCATAGCCGCATACCAATCTACTCTGGAAAACAGACAAATATTGTTGGTATCATATTGGTAAATATCAGTTTGATATGTTCAAGTTTATAGCAACTTAGATTATTTTCTCAGTACCACTTTTACTCAATGTTAACGAGTGAACTTTAAACCTAACTCAATTCTACTTATCTTCTGATATGTCTGTTCAACCTTGATTAGGTCAGGAATTTAATCTTTTGTCGTCCTGAAGATGAAATACCAATCAAATATATGACTATCAGGAGAGTTCCTAGGTATGAAACTCCTTTCCCTATTTTGCTGATGATAAACGAAGCTTTGAATGGAACATATATTTGTCATAGGGAGATGACAATGCTTATGATGATGAAGATGAAAAAATAAAGAAAGCAAAGAACAGCATAACTAGCCAACAGAAAATTCATGTGCTCAGAATGTTGTACTAATGGAATGTATGTTATTATCTGTGTAGAGCTTATAATGTTCCACTTTGGTTATCAGAGTTGCTGAAGATTGGCCATTGTATGATATTCTGAATCAATTCAAGAATGGTCAAAGCCACATGGCTGTTGTCCTCAAGTGTGAAGAAAATATCAGAACTGCTGCAACTGAGAAAGAAGGAAAACCTCCAGGTCTGATTATACCAATGAACAAGTTTTGCTTTTGATTACATAAAAAAATTTCCTTGATTATCCTTGAAAAAATTTAAAACTATTGTTTTTTGGTTGTTCTAAATTAGTCCTTGTAAAGTACTTTTTCTGCCAATGTTCATCCCTCCAAAATTAAAAGTCATTTGATACTTAACATTCAATTTGCTAATGTATCTTAAAGTTTTATCTGCATTATATCACAGACACCAGTGGAGTCACTAGACATTTCGATGAACACAAACATTTAACTAGTATCACATAGTTGGTTCTTGCAAGCATCTAACCTTGTAGCTGTGAATTTTATAGGACTTGGATCTTCATATGAACCGGGAGATTATAGTCGCATCTCAACTGATGCATCAGATTGGCATTCACAAGAAACAGAATATTACAGTGCAACCCTGAAGAGCGCCATGAATCGTGAGGGAAACGCTGGTCTTCCACAAAGAATATCAGAACAACCTGATGCAAGTTCATCCTTTGAGAATGTGGAGTCTTTTCCAACAACAGATGAGGAAGTGATTGGGATAATCACATTGGAAGATGTTATGGAAGAGTTACTTCAGGTTAATGTTACTCACTATGATCGATACTCCTTAGAAATTTGGTTTGCAATTTAATAGCAGCAACAATAGTTAGCGATTTTCTTTCTCTGGTATTCTAACATTGCTGATATGTTTGTTCTTTTCATCATTCAAGGAAGATATATTGGATGAAACTGATCAATATGTTGATGTTCATCAAAAGTGAGTAGCGTTTCAAAACTTTAACTCATGATCATAGGGCGTATATGTTATTGATTGATTGATTCTCTATCTTGTTTCAGTATCAAAATAAAACTGCAACATGCAAGAAGAATGTCATCTGGGTCATCAAGAAGGGCTTCAAGCTCTCGTCAACAAAGGAGAAGTTCAGATGCATCTCGACTTTACTTTTTAACTCCTACATATGTTTTACCTGTTTCTCCATAACCAGAATTATTCACCTCAAGAAAAATTTGTTATAAATTTCTAAGAGGAGTATTATGAGATCATGTGATGATTGTTGTATAAAATCGTATAAAGTTTCAAATTTATAAAGTTTAATTTTTAGAAGTAAATGTTTTTTTTTTTGTTACTAATCAATCATGAATCATTTTAAGTAAAAATGTTCTGAAATAGTTATCATAAAAAGTAACAAAGTAGTCACAATTTTTCTTTTAACAGTTTAGAAAAAATAGTTGAGAATTCCAACCATTGCTTAATTTCTGGATTTCGTCATTTATGTACCTATGCAGTATATAAATATAACTAAGTGTATGTTTATGTTCTTTTCTTTAATTATATTTTAAAATTTTAATATTTTGGATTACAAAATTATTATTTTGCTACCATAAAATAATAATAAAAAGAATTTAGTCATATGTTTAAAATAATGAGATCAATTATTATTCTTTAATTACTATTATTTTCCTTTCTTCCTATTTCATACAGTCTATATTGCGTCTCTAACAATGTTTTCATTTAAATTATAGAATACTACACATTAAAAATCACAAGTTAAAATTCAATATATATATATATATATATATATATATATATATATATATATATTAATCCTTATATATTTTCTGTCATTTTATACAACAAGAACAAACTTTAAGATTTTCAAATTTCGGAGTTGCAGAGGAAAATCGTGATGTGAAAAACGGAATCTCCTATCGTCCAGTCCAAACAAGAATTTAGCCTAATTATACTTATCCAGTACAACTTTTTGGGACTTTTATTTTCTGGCACTCTATACTAATATCATAAACAACCAAAATATCTATTTGTTCCTTCTTCTTCTTCTTATTATTATTATTAGGTTTAAATATGTTTTTAGTCTCTATACTTTGAGCCGATTTTGGTTTTAGTCCATTTTCAAACTCAGTTACAATTTAGTCCTTCAACTTTAAAAAATTCTGGTTTTAGTTCTTTTTACCAAATTTTTTTAACTTTATTTGTTGTTTCAAATACGTTTCATTATAGCATTTGGATTGTTTAGACTCTTTGACACATTTTTGCTTCAATATTAACTGAAAAAGCCGTTTAAAGTTAAAAAAAATTGATAAAAAGAACTAAAATCAGAATTTTCTAAAGTTGAAGGACTAAATTGTACCTTAATTTGAAAATAGACTACAACCAAAATCATTCCAAAATATAGAGACTAAAAACATATTCAACCCTTATTATTATTATTATTATTATTATTATTATTATTATTATGGGTGCATGAAGAGAAAGTCCGTTTTGGTTGGGCTAACCCGAACTTCTAGGCCGAAAAGACCCGATCCGGTCATAACCCTCCATTTTCTTTTCTCTGCGAAATTCAAATTCCCGCTGAAAAGTGAAAAATTACAGAGAAAGAAAAAGAAAACGAAAATATCATCAACAACCACAATCAGCAACAACATGAGCGACGTTGATCGCTTGTTCGCGTGCTTCAAGTGCGGTTTAACACCTCCGAGTATGTTCTTTAAATTTTCTCTTCTCTCTCTCTGCCAAACCCCTAAGAAGCAATGAAGTTCCAATTCTTACTGTTTTGTGTGAAATTAAAAAAATAAATAACAAAATGAATTGTATTGTTGCCTCAGAATCTGCTACGAGGGAAAGGAAACGAAGCAGAGGAAGATTGGAGCAAGGGAGTTCGGAATCTCCGGGTCCAGGATCGGTCGGAGAAGAACTGAAAACCCCCTTATCACGCATCAGAAAAACCAACATTGAATCTTCCATGGAGAAAGTAATGTAGTTTCTGCTGTTAGTAAAGGACTAAATTTAGATAAAGCTTATGATACTGTTTCTAACCAAATTAGAGTTTCTTTTTAGTGATCAGTGTCATAAAGGTTCATGAAATTTCAATATAGATTAGGAATTAAAACTTCAATTCTGATTGACGAACAATTCTAAAAGGTGCACGAGGAGCTCTGTCTAAGTTTGTTTCACCTAATCCATGTCGTAGTTGTCTGAGCTAGTCATCTAGACCAATAAGGAAATTTGGAACGCATAATTCATCAAGGAACTCATATAAGGAACTAAGACACCACCTTCAACCCAAATTTTTAAGCCAATAGGTTTTTTTGACTTTTTTCCTTATATGTTGGTCTTCTTGCTTATTTTCACCTAATGTGGAACTCCATTTCACACTTGACTCCAACAAAATCACAACTTTTATCCCTTTAAACGTTTTGTTTACTTTAAGTAGCTAGGTAACTTTAGCTTGCTTGTTATAAGTTATTACTGGATTATTCGAGTTAAAATGTCATGGGATTTGATATATCTTTCAGTTTAATTGGTGAGTGTTTGGTTTGAGAGCATGTTTCCTGTTTTCACTTTCAGTTATAATTGTACTATCTTATTTTCACTTTGCTATGTCTTTGAAGTTTATAAGTTTAACTTTTTGCTATACATACAAACTTTTGGAAATGAAAACATAGGATGCTTACTTTTTTTATTTATTTTTGTACAGTAGATTGCTTCCTCTTCTACCCAAGATGTTTTTAGAATGTTGCTGTATTTCTGCAGATATATGTGCAACTTGGCTCATACACTATCCTTCCATGAAAATTAAAATCCTTTGCATTTCGATTTCAGCTTAAATCAGCAGTAGCCAAAAAAGCACAAAGTATTGGTCCTGGGAAGCAATTCTCTCCAATAGTATTTTATGGATCTCCTCATGGTGTGCCTCCCAAAAGGCCAACACGTATGTTATGGCGATTATTACGAGAGATATGTCCTGATCTCTCTCAGAAAAAGACACTGAACGTAAGGTATTGGTTTGTTAGATGGTGCATGTTGGTTATACCCGTTACACTTTCCATATGTTTACTGATTTACTATTCTTTTACTTTATGTATGATGCGGAATATGACTTAATCCTGCTTTGGGTTTGTATAGAAAGGAAGTTTGGATGACATTCCCTAGGCAGGATGAAGCAATGAAATTTTCCAAAGGGCAAACAGATGTTCATGTTTTCAGCTACCAAGACCACTTTAATGGCCAAAGAAGGTTCCTCGTGTCTACTTATACAGAATTCTGGCGAAGGTTTACTTCCCATTCCTTTCTCATATGATTCATTATTTGCAACTAATTAGTAATATCATTGAGACCATATAATTGCTGGTGACCATGCACTCAGGTACAAGAATATGAATCCCAAATTTCGACATCATTATGAGGTTATTCAAGAGGTAATAATCTCGTGTTCACTATATAACTTGCAAAACGAGGTTGTGGTTGCATTATCTCTAAACTATGTGCTTATTTGTTTTTTCCTGTCGTAATGTTTCCTTTTTGCTCCCAGGGTTTACCATGTCACCTTTATTTTGATTTGGAGTTTAATAAGAAAGTCAACGAAGAAAAGAATGGAGAAGAAATGGTTGATCTCTTGATATCAATGGTTTTCGAAGCCTTACATGAAAAATATGCAATCCAAGGAGACCACGATTGGGTTTTAGAACTTGATTCTTCAACTGAAGGTATGGCTTTTCTCCAGGTCTATTACTGTTATGTGTGTAGCCTATATCTATGATGAGCTTTTTCTGTTTGCTTACATGAATTCTTGATCCCTTAGCTTTCATATGCCTTCCATCTGCGTACAATTTTCTCTTTTTTTATGCCAAATATAATTTACCGAAGAATTTGTGGCTAATCCATGTATATTAACAGTTACAGTTTGCTTTGGCACATTGATTTGCACTTAGGGATCAGTGTTGACTTGTTCAAATTAGATGGCAGCTATCATTGGTGCCGTTTGTTGACCAAAACATTGGGAGTAGTGAATATAAAGATTGTTTGTCTTGTCTAATTTTCACTGAAATGCTTTGGTTGGAGGATTCAGTCCCCAAGACTTTGTGCCAAGTGCTAAGGACTTCATCATTGAACCAATGGACACCTGAAGCACTTATTATCCTAACTAGTTAAGGATACATATCACGGGGATAAAGAAAAAACATAACAAATTCTAAGAGATAATGGGAAATATAGAGAAACTACTACTAAAACATAATCCATGATACAAAAATAAATTTTCATATATTAAAACATATTGTTAATTCCAACATCGTTTTACTGTAGTTTTTCTTTATTCGTTAATTTTACAAGTAAAACTATTGTTAAGTGCTTCTACTGTGACTTATGATTTTTCCCATGTTAGGAATGACCATTATCTCAGTATTTTCATTTGCAGAGAAGTTCTCTCGTCATGTATTAGTTTGCATACCAAAGGCTGCATTTAAGAACAACTCTCACGCAGGTGCATTTGTTTCAGAAGTAAGTCTGAGTATTTTCATTATTTTCAACCTTCACTAGAATTAAATTTTTGATTAGGATGGTTTTCTTTCTGTTATTTAGATTCAGTAAAATTATGAATGGTTCATTATTGATTACTTTTTATTGAATATAGTAAAACTAGGTATAGGATTAATCTTCTCTGTGTAGAAAATATACATAAGGTAATGTATTTATAATAATGAGAATGTGGACTAAGTCCAAATACAAATGAATA
Organism: Vigna radiata var. radiata; assembly: GCF_000741045.1. Classification (NCBI taxonomy): domain Eukaryota; kingdom Viridiplantae; phylum Streptophyta; class Magnoliopsida; order Fabales; family Fabaceae; genus Vigna; species Vigna radiata. The sequence continues at coordinate 34,019,156 of NC_028351.1, forward strand.
TGTAAAAATAACATAATTAACAAAGGGACTATGTTCCCCTAATTAACATAAAATGCAATATATCTAATATTCTCTCTCAAGTTGGTGCATATAAATCATATATACTAAGCTTGTTACAAATATAATCAATTCTCGGCTTCCGTAAAGACTAAGTAAAAGTATTTGCTAATTGATCATTTGATTTGATTTGACTCAGTCTTGATTTCGTTTTAATCTCATACGGGAAACGTATTCTCGACCATTATCACTTTGCAAAGTTCGAATCGAAATCTCATACTGAGTTTTGATTTCGTTATAAAAGGATTGAAATATAGAAAATAAATTAGAACGATTTTTCAATAAAAAACAACTAAGTGCATTGGTAATAATCATCAATAAAAGTAACAAAATACTGAAAACCTTTATTAGACGACTAATTTAAAGTGGGACCCAGATACATAAAGAACATGATCAATGGTTAAGGATGGAAAAAGATTAACAGTACCAACACCATGAAATAAGACCCTAGACCTATCAGCCATTGTAATCGTAGGAAAATTATTCGGAGATTTGTGGCACCTGAGTCGAGAACCCAAGGTTCAAGAGAAAAAGGTTGAGTTAGGTCAACAAAAGATATGCGTGCAACAGAAGCAGTGCAACTAGAGTTTTGATGATCTTCATACCCATCTAGAAATTCATTTTGAAAGAACAGGTTGAATTGCACTATCAAAAGAGGAAGTGGAAGAAGTAATGGAGAAAGAAAAACCCTAAAAGTCCAAAGTTCTTGAATCAAGGGAACAAACATAGATCCTGAAAGAGGAGAAAGAGGCGACCACAGTGCAGTTGATCGCTTCCCAAATGATACGGTCCTATTTAGGAACGAGTATGATCATTTCTGAATTTAATTCCTCCCGTAGCATAAACATTTAAAACCAAATAAGACAAAGATGAAGATGTCACCATCTAACATATTGAATACTCATTGAAGATTTGCCACAAAAATTTCATTCTTTGAAAAGTGTTAGATATATTACATTTTATGTTAACTAGGGAAACAAACTTTTGCTATTGTTTGATATTGGTAGATATTGTTGATATTGTTTTTAACAATATCTTCTATTTACCATATTTATGTTTGGTTGTCATATATACTTGTATAATTTTTCATTATAAATATATTACTCTATGTGTGTTTTAGACACAAGGAAGATTAATCATATACCTAGTTTTACTATATTCAACAAGAACCCGTGTTCTATGGCAAGAACCAAGAGAATCCTCCCTCAACGAATTCAAAATTCAAATATTGACTATCAAAAACTTTCTCTAGATACCATATTGAATATAGTAAACCTAGATATATGATTAATCTCCCTTGTGCGAAAAATACAGGGTCATGCATTTATAATAATGAGAAGGAGGCTAAGTCCAAATACAAATGAATATGTAAAAATAACATAATTAAGATAAAGACTATATTTCGTTAATTAACATAAAAGACAATATATCTAACACTTTTTATGAAAGTGTTTTTCTTAGTTGGTTAGAGGGAAAGTTTATAGTAGTTATGCAATGCTCTATGATATTTATTTTTTATAGCATCCAGTATCTACTATCGACCATTGCCACTTCGATTGCATTTTAGTAGATATGCTCAAGAGTTCAAAAAGCAAGGGCGAAAGGTAAAGGTTTTGATAAATTGTTTGTAAGGAAAGATTCTAGCAGCGAGGAATCTGCAGACCAACTTTTTGTGGACACTGCAGTATATTCTCGGAATCGTTGTTTCCGTCTTGTTCTCTCCTCAAAAGCAGGAAAAAGTTCAGTTCTTCTACCGACAAAGCGATTTAAGTGCAAGGACTTGGTATGGCACTTTTCTTACTAATATTTGCTATTTGAATTATTCCATCAAAATAATGTTATTTGGAAAGGGTTTCTCCTAGAAGAAAATTACATGAAATTTGGAATGTTTAGTTTTAGTATTTGTTCTTGCATCGTTAAAATGGGAACACGAAGAGCCATTATATGACATAGTGCTCCTTTTAAGAAATTGGTCATTATCATGATTCTTCTCTTAGACCCTGTGGGGGTATTGGGTATATGAAAAGAATTTATTTACCATGTAGAAAGGGTAATAACATGTATTGTTGTCAATTTCCTGTCGAAGACAATTGTAGGATCTTATTCAATGCAATGAAAGCCAAAACTATGCATTATCATGAGCAAATCAGTGTATATATGTCTTCATTCTGCCTTTTATTCATTTTGTGCAATTTTTTTCTTCGTTTAGTTATAGTTCTGTTTGATTTTTTTAAGTGACAGGGTGAAGAAGACATGTTCATGGCTTCCTTGATATGCAATATTGGTGTTGATTGCCAAACATATCTGGTCTGCAAAACAGACTTAGAATGTGTGAAAACTCTGCATTTTGATACAGAGGTAGATTTGGGCTTTAAATTTTTAAATCTTTTATTGTATCAAATTTTATTTCTTTTTGTTCCAATATGATGCCCGGATAATGTGCACGTATCTGAAAAGATGTGTTTGTTTGGGCCGATTATTTTAAAAATAATAGAATAATATACATATTTTAAAATGTATAAAAATTCATGAATGGTAATAAGTTTATAATTGAAATTCTGAAATCTAAATTAAAAGCATAGGTTTTTGAACATTGCTAAAATAGAAAAAATTATAAATCATTGTCATCATAAATTACTTCTTGGGAGTAGTACTATTAATCTCATGTCTTTGTTGAAATAACTTATAAACAACTAGTTTCATCTTCTCTTTATCACGAGACAATATTTCTATGGTTTTATATTATGCATATTTATATGTTTCATGCAGTTGTGTTAGATATAGGTGCTTTAAAGGTGTGGACACTTCACCTATACATATCGGCGAAGTATCTAAAAGTATCGGTATCGGATACAAGAAACATATAGAAATATTGGTGATTCATAGATTTAGATAATTCATTGAAATACCGGTGCTTCATTCTTTGGTCATTGTTTTCAACGGTGAAAAGTTTACTTTCTTTGTTTATAAAGTGTTATCATGTTAAATGATTAAATCTGTAGATTTCTTCAAAATCTTTTACCATATCTGCACATACCCATAACTGGACAGCTTCCTTGAAATTTAAACTTTCATGCGCTTAATTACTTAATTATTATACTTATTTAACTTTGACAGGAGAGTAGTAATGTTAAAAATCCATGCCAAATTCTTCGAGAATTTTCAATGGATATTGGCACAAGTGATCTTTCAACTACATACTTCATGGGAAAGTCACCATTCCCATTTCTGGACAAATTTATACTATCTGTTGCCTCTGTCGGGAATATACCAGGTGATACATGTCAGCTTGTAATGTTGACTTTATTATTTTAACATGTTTTTTCATGGTTTCATGTTGTCCCTGGACTTTTCAAGCTTGAGATTTCAGTATTACCCTACTCATTGTGTTGATTTTTTTCCGCAATTACAGGAAACATTCATAGCTGGTATTTTTTATCGGAATTTAGACTAATGGTCTACAGCATGACAAAAAATAGATACTGTGAGCGAATTGGCAGACAGCATAAAAGCAATAATGGTAAATCCCCTGAAAGTGCTTTGTTTTTTTATCCTGAAAGGCTGGAACGGCTGTTTGGCTGTCTCTGAATGTTAAGTATCCTCTCAAATGAATTTTTTATTTTTAGGTAGATATTCCTTGTATTTTGATTATGATACTGTAGCGAAGCCAGGCATTTTTTTTTTCTCGTTTCTGTTGTTAGAAGTGTGGTTGCACCTTGTCTTCAATTTTTCTGTGTTCTCTATTATAGGATTGGAACATATTAATTTGATTATTTTCTGGTCCAGTGATATATGTGGTTGATCTACGAATGGCAGTGTATTATCAGAAATGTCATGATCCTGACTGCAGAGGTTAATATATTTACAGTGAAGCGCTTGAAGACCCTTTTCACACTCAGTTCTCTATTCTGTTTTAACATGTTTATTAATTCATTATTCATGGAAACAGGTTACCGGTCTCCGTCACGACCAATCCCAGTTCATGTGTTCTCCAATCCTTCAGATGTAATTGATTCCTCCTTTGGGTTGTTAGATGATGAACAGTTAGTGGATAATAAGTGGAGACATGAACTTTATGATAACAAAGAACAAAATTCTCTACAATATGATGACGATGTTGAGGACAACTCTAACGATTCCTGGTGGCGAGAAGCCATAAGAGTTGTTGAAGATATGGAAAATAGGCAAACAAAGACAGAGCTAAGCACGATGGTTAGTAAATCCTAAACTTGATTTAAACCCCATCATTTACATTACAATGGCCATGGGATTCCCTAGTCAGTTATTCTTATCTTGATCCACTACAGGACTAGAGGCCTATGCCCATTATTTAGACAGTGGTGGCAGATTGTGTTTTCCAATATGAATTTTGTTGGAAAATTATTGGGTGAGGTAGGATCAAGTCTAAGTTGTGAAATTCAACGAACTTGAACTGATCCAAATTTGTTCCGTTGGGTATTACTTACAAATTATTTGATCACAATATAACGCAACTTAGTTTAGTTTCATTTGATTTCAAATTTGACCCAACTTGACCTTACTATGTGACCTTTTTCAACGGGTCTTCAACTATTGAAGTAGGGCTATATTTGAATTGAAACTGAGAATCAAATGGGTTATTGGAGACGTGTCAACTAGCTCAGCTGGTGAAGTCCTTTGCAAGTGATTGTCCTAAGATGAATATTACCTTTTTGTAACAGTGAATTAATGTGTCTGTTTTATCTTAAGCAGCCACATAATTACATTTACATAACTCAACATTATTCAATAAAATATCTTAAAGCAGGAGGCAATTGATGATGAAGATGAGGAGTGGTGGCTGGCTGTAGAAAATACTGCATCCCAGGCGGAACTAGCGAGCTTTAGTCAACAAGAATTTAGCGCCATCTAAGTCCACTGAGTACAAAGAATATCTTCAGGACTTGATAGCTGAAAACTCAGAATCTGCTGCAAGCAACTTATGGATCCTGTGAACTGATCCTCCTAAAGGATAGAAAATGCTCTTAAAGAGGATTGACAGCTGATTCCACACACGAGCTGTATGAGTTTGACTGTAAGTTTTAATCATCATTTGCTGTGTCGATGTTAATAATCAAGTCAATTCTTAACTATTCCTATCCATTTCATGACTTTCATAACCTTAGTGAAATAAATCGAGTTAACACGCTAGTTTTTATTTATTATTATTACTTTTCAAGTCTTAATCTTTCATTTTATAGCACTAAGCTGTTCCAGTATCATAGAATGAATATTGAAGGTTTATATATATTGGAAACCTTGCTAAACAGGATTTTAGAACCGAGATTATGTGTATTCTTGAAATAATTAAATTTATGGGAAAATTATAGCAAGGAATTGTTCTAACTTATGGTTTGGAATTTCACGGGGACGTAATTTTGTTTTAATTAATTTAATGAGTCTAAAACATCTATTGCCTTTAGTGATCTTGTCAGACTCACATTTGAAAAGAGCATGGCAAAATAAACATATCTAAGTATAGGCATAATTAGTACCTGTTTATATGCAAGCATAAATGATTATAAAAATAAGTGCATAAATTGTTCCGAGCAAAAATAACAATTGTGTTGAAGGTGCATTTAAAATAAGTACCAATTGCGTCTGTATACAATCTTCATGAAAATATTCATCATTAACAGAATAATGCAAAGGAAATACCATGTTGAAATCATTTACGTCTCTAATGGCTGATGTTAGAGTAATCTTCCCATTCAAATCATTGAATTTATAGTTGAGCATCATTTTTAATGTTGTGAGACGAATTCAAGTAATACGTAGGTTTTCTACTCTACGTAAAAGCCAAAATTTTCTGGTAGTTCACTGGTTAAAACATTAAAATTGTTATCCAATTATCGTTAACTAGAATTGTGATTGAATTAGTGCAATTAATTGGGTATAAAATATAATAATAATTAAATGATCTGTAAAATAATACTAAAGAAATGTAATACTAAAGATAAAGTTTATCTCCCTCAATATTATAATTATTATTGACATAAATATTTACAATGAAAAAAAAAATGTAAAGTGCTTAACCGTTATTTCAATACATTGGATTACACTACTAACATTCAAAATGGATATTAAAATATATCATAATTCTTTAACTTAATTTTAATAAAATAAAATAGTGTCTACTGACAAATAACAAGTTTACATTTAAAATAAAAAAAAAATCGAAATGACATATCGATGTAATATAAAACTATTAAAATTCAAGATGTAAAAACTATAAATTAGAATAATATTAAATATATGTTTTCTATTTATATTTAAAAAGTAAAAATAAAACTAAAATATAGTAGTCCAAATCGGTCTTTAAAGCAATTCTAAAAATTAAAAAGGAGACAATTTCTTCATTCACCTCTTTATTTTTCTCCTACACCCTCATTTTTTTTTTTTCAAATGTCATTTTACCTTGTTATTTTTCGTTCAATCTTCACTCTTGTACTGCATTAGTTTCATGCTTGTGAACTATTGCTTTAGAAGTGAAGGTTTTGTAGGGGTAGTATATTCTAAATTCCACGATCTTATAACGCATTATGAATTACACAATTTGATAATGAATTTTGAATTGCACGATCTAAAACTGTATTCTAAACTACATCTATGTATTCTATAAACAATTTGAACTTTTTCCGTTGGTTTTGGAGATGCACGAAGTAGCCCAAAAGGAAAGATTGATTGCTACTCAGAGAACCATGGAACCCGTTCAGTTTTGGAGAACTACGTCATAATAGGCTTTCAACCTCTACACGGGAAACTTTGGGTTCCACTGAATTGACCACACTATTGTATTGGGGTCTAATGCCTCTAATTGTCTGTCCTGTACTTGCAGGTTTAAGATTAATGAAAAGAAAGTGATGAATACAAAAAGTGTCGATAAGAAATCAAGTGTGAGAACTAAGGAAGCAACTGGGGAAAAATTTACTTCCAACTAAAATAATAATTAAATGTAATCGAACTACATAACCTGATTGGCATCTACATCGGATCTTTTTCCTTGCCTTTCGCTTTTTATACACTATCATTGACCAAAGACATACAAACCATACAAAAATCACGTAGAAAGTTTTAGCATTCATTTTGATGTGTTTGCTTCATTTTTTGCTGCTTGGGGTGAGTTCTTGGAAATAGTATATCATTGAGTTGTCTCTCAGCACTGTACTCTGATGTGGCCTGGAAATGTATTTTCAATTAGTTAAAATAATTGGGAATAAACTACATGGACATACAGGGCAGGACAAATATAAAAACTTATGAAATGTAGAAGTATTTAAACTCATCTATGAAAAATGACTTGTGTACCCTTTTCTTGAATGAAAACCTCAGTGTTTGAATCTGAGTCCCAGAACAAACTCTTACGTCAAATCCGAGCGAGTCTACACAGATAAGCTGTGCTTCCTGCAATAAATTGCAATCAAAGTGATTATTGATTGGAGCATACGGGAATGTACATATGCTTGTGCACAAGTGCTTCTACACTTCATAAATGGTTCAACGTTTTATTTCAAACCATAGATGTCCTTTCCTTCATTTATAAAGTTTGTGGTGAGTACCATCAGTTATAAAATTCTATCTACGGCATGCAGCAGAATAAGAGAGTGCATTAACTTGATGTTCTAGTTGAATCAAATGACAAAAGTATCAAAAACTGTAACCGAAGTATGCCAAAATTGTTTACAAAACCAGTTACTGGTTACAGAGGCTAAGTGGGAGATTTAGAGAAAACTTCCTTATAGAAGTGCTCTAAAGACATAATTTTCAAGAATTTATGTATTACCTCCACTTGAATACCCTTGCATCTCCAACACAAGGACTTAAGGGCTTGCAAGGTTTTTTCTCCGTCAGCTTTCAAACGAGATATGATTTTGGAAGCAGAGTGTGCAATAACATCAGGTTGGGCTTTCATGTAATCTTCTACTTCAAGGACAGTCTACAAAGAATCAGCAGCAAAATGTACTTTTTTCAAAACAGGTCTAACTTACATATACATTTTGACAATAAGCCAGCCAGGTCTAAAATATTCATGTTTAATCTTGGGATAGAAACCAAGGAGTTGGACACAAGTGATTAATGCGCTGAATGCTAAGTTGAAACAAATCTTGGTCAGACTTTACTTCGGTTGAAACAGATTAGTCTAAAAGACTTGAGGCACTAGTAGACAATGTCCATGGACCAAAAAAAACTCGAGAGAGTCTAATATAAGGCCAGTATCTATCAATTATTGTACATGTAGTTGCTTTTTGCAGTATTTTAACTTCCTCAGTAAAATATTCCATATTACTTAACTTGGTTAAGGTAGAAAATTGCATGGTAAGGCACACGGATCAGTTAATATGAACAAGATGCATGAATTCATAGTGGTTGTTGTCTCCAAACAATCACAAGAAAACATACAAGTCAGTAAACTTACAGGTTGCCCTTGTGCAGAAAACACTTGAATTTTAATCATCTCCAATTTGTAAAATGGAGCTTCACTAATGGGGACAATACTATTCTCATTGTTTTCAACCTGCTGTGATGCATCATCTCCAGAAGATCCTGAATTAAGCACATGACCATTAATCACACCAATATTTTCCCCTTTACTTTCTATGGATTTACTTATGTCGGTATCACTGGATTGACCAGCAGATAGGTGCTTCTGTATCGTAGAATGTTCTTCAACAAAAGCAGCCCTTATAACCCCTTGGATGGCCACACAAGCCGGAGGCTGCTCCATCCAATCAACAGGATCATCGGAAGCAATCTATAATAATAACAATGAAGCCAATTGATACCACAAAACCAGGGAAAATTAATATGTGAAGGATTTTAGAATGAGGTCCCTTAAAACCCCACACTAGGTCAATCAAAGGCATTGGTATAAGAAACATGTTAACTGTGATATCTACCTCGGCCAACTTTTTGGCAAAGTACATTGGATGAGAAGATTGCATAGTCTCCAATTTTGCCCAGTCTGCAAGTGTTTCATCATCATCTTGCTCATCATCATCTGAGAAAGCAGCCACCCATTCCTGCAAACAACAACATACAAATTGTGAACTCCTACTCATGGTGTTTATAGTTCAGAAATGAATATAAGCCTCAAAGTAATATAAAAAAAAAATCAGACCGAATCATAATCTTCATTTTCATTTTCATCTTCATCTTCATCCTCTTCATCACTGTCATCAAATCCCTCAGAATCTTCCTCATCAATTTCTTCGATCCCAAAGTCAATTTCTGAAGGACCAGATAAGTCCATCTCGGAAATCATTTCCATGGAATTAATACCAACAATGACTTGCTACAAGATGCAGAACAAACAATCCATAAACCAAACATTATAACATGTCATGAGACACATTTTACAATTATGCAACAGAAAAGGAGAGATCAAAAGTAAACAAAAAATGTAGCACACAAATTATGCAAAAGGATTGATTGTTTGTGCTTCAAATAGTATAATGAAACACAACAAGCAAGTACTGTAGGAAATAAACAGATTGTTGAAGCACAAAAGTTCAAAAATTACATTTTCAACAATATAGAATGATCACCAAGAAAATGCAGGAAAGTTTAGTTAATAGCTAGTACATAAAATTTAATTCACAAAAATCAGGCACTCATATTTAAGTAAAACGAAGCTTTCCACTAGATAGATGTCTAAATATACTGCATGCTGGAACACTCAATGTTAAGCTGACTGTTGCTATTTCAAACAAAAAAAATAAAATATTCAAGGGCATTATCTGAAATGTTAGGCATAGCCATACCACAAAATTATTTTCTGTTGTTAGGGACTGCAGAACATCTTCACCGTTCTTCACTTGAAAGTATATATCTGCAATACGTACAGAATTTAATTATGTGGATAAAGCTTCCCCAGCCCACGAAAATTAATACATAATAAATGACAATCGCTCTCACTTACTTCCATGCTCATCAGTCAAATAAGGCAAATCTGGCCAAATAATATTTTCATGAAATTCATCACTAATCAAACTTGAGAACATCAATGTTGCTTTGCTGTTAACCTAAAAATGATATACCGCAATCATCATTAGGTAGCAATCCAGTTGTGATAATAAGAATAAATACAAGTATTCTTGATATAGTTCTTCCCCCCAGTTCAGAGTTTTAGCTAAATGAGTTAAGCCTAGGGATAAAGAATCCAAGACTCACAGTTTATTAACACCAAACAATTTTTACTATAATTAAAATATTTAATAGAATAGAACATTTACATAGTTTTGGCATTAAAGTTTCAGAGATAAATTCAGGCACGATGAGTGTAATGATTTTGACTGGAATGAAATGACAATTCTTTTTAATAAACTTCTACAACATTGATAATTTTATGAAAAACAAATATAGTTGATTATTTTGACTTATAGTTGGCAAACCCAATAAATTTGTAATAATATTTTTTCATATATAAATTTTCCAGCTATTTTTCCTAGGATTGCAAGAAACCTTGTCAACTTCTGTACTTTCCATGTGTCCAAACAAAGCAGAAAAAAAATTATGGTGCGGTTCTTTCCAAAAGTTCAATTAACACCTGGGTCCAAAAAAAGAATAATACCTCACAAAAGTAAATTTATTCACTTATTTTACCTAATAACTAACTTCATACCCAAATATCAACCTAAAAATAAAAGGATGTTTTCCTTATTTTCAAATTTTATATACATCATGAAAAATGAGAAATGCTAAACAAAACCTCGTAAAATGAAAGGGGGACACCGGCTATTTGTTTTGACATCTACTTCTACCATCATTCATTTCTTCATATATGAACATTAAAGATTTTGGATTGGAACATAGGGTGTTGTTTTCTAGCAATGATTTAATCCAAACAGAAAGTTATTCATTCTGTGTTGCCCAATTTAGCACTACAATGAGAAAACCTAAATATTTACCAAATTTTATTTTCACTTTCTTTAAGTTTACATTATTGATTAGAAAAATTAATACAACTGAGTACCTCAATAATTGTTCTGCTTGTTTCTGCAGCTGAAAGTGTTGCATCTTCAGTATTCTCTGATGACGACACTGCAAGTTCTTCAAATGGATGATAGGATGACTTCTCATTTTTCTTTATAGGATCCTGAGCTGAGCCCAGATTCTCTGATGATGCCCTAATTCTACTCTTTACAAGTTTGTTTCTTCTTGTGAATGGAGTGCCTGTGTATACTTTACTTCTTACCCTGTGTAATTATATTTATTTATCATACATTTCCTCTAAAAACGTTTGGTATTTCTAGACATGAAAGTTAGCCAAAATTTTCAAAATAAGCATCACAGATAAAACAAGATGTTTCTGAATACATCAACACACTTTGGCAGATGTCAGCAGATTAAAGAAAAATATAAATTTTGAAAGTATGTTGCTTTAGGGAACTGCATCTGACATTGCTTCAAGACATGCACCCATATAGCTTTCTCGAGAAAACTAGATTATATCTCCCAAAACATTTATGGCCAGCAGTACATCCAACTGAATATTAATACTTGACATATCATTCAGCATCAAATGTGGAGGTAGAGAACTTTTCAATCCCGATACAAAGTTGAAAAACAAGACTAATTCATAGTGGGCACCATTAACACTAGACATTTGCCCATTCAAATATATTTTCATCTGTATGACTTTAAGTTTGAAGCATGGTAAACCCTACCCATTATACCCTACCCCCACCAAAGAATTCTTCAAAAAAAGAAAAAGATTACTCTTAGAAAGTGAGTTTTAGGCCAAATTTAATTCACAAAATCAGCAATCAAAGTAAGGTTTACAGTTACTTATGTACTATAATTTGGTCATATATCTAGTTAATATGGTATCTTAACAATTACATCACATTACACCAATCCGCATTCAAGCATTACTATTGTCACTGCCATGTTGGATTGACAATCATGCAAATTTCACAAGAACCTCAATAAAGGGCGGCTGTAGTGCTTTTGACCTCTAATAATAATTCTAGCATGAAGGATAAAATTATAGTGATTTGATAGAAATTCCACTGAAAGAGAAAGTTGCAATCATCTCGATAACAACAACACAAGAATTAATGGTTTGAAATTGAAAGCATAAAATTATCGTAGATAAAAATATAAAAATTGAATATTTGAGAACATCGTGGTTATTATTTGAAAATAAGCGAATAAGATAAAACCAGTACTTTCAGTTCAGTTTCATTCCAATGATTTTGGCAATCAAGTTTAATAGTGCACTATATTATAAATATTTTTCATTGTTAACCAATAAGAAATAATCTTTAATACGACATTTATAGTAACTATTACAAAAGTCACTATGGCAGAAATCAACAATTTTCAATTATACAAAATCCATTTTTGGATATTCTAATTAAATTCATTTGAGGTCTCACCATTAGCAGCATCATTCCACAATTATCCATTACTTTTCTAACCACAACACAAAAACTACTTAACTAAGTTCCACAATTCCATTCCATAACCATCAAACACACTTCTCTACGTCATAAATGATCATAAGATACCAAACTCGTCATACCGAGGCACATCAAAACCGCAGCTGCATGCGAGCCGGCCCGACGCAACATAACGCACACCGTTCACATCATCAGCACTCCACATTGAACGATTATTATCTGCCAAAAAGAGCTACTGAATCAACGAATACATAATAACTACTATTACTACATTCGAACTGCAAAACACCGCCATCTTTAATTAAAACATCTCACAGCATCATACTAAATCAGTCAAAATCGAAGCTAAGGTGAGTCACAGAAAGCATTCGGAAAACATAAACAAACACTTGAAAGAAAGAATATCAGCCAAAACAATTCAACGAGTGAATGAATAACAACTACTGTTACTCCATTAGAACTCCAAAACACAGCAAACGCCACCGTTTTATCTCCAACGTGACATTCCGTGAATCAAAATCAACCACTAAGGTGAGTCAGCGAAAGCATTCTAAAAACAGAACCAATTGGAAGAAAAAAAATTGAGAGAGATTCAACAGTTAAGAGAGAGAAGAGAGAGATTGAACGGTTAAGAGAGAGTACGAAGTGGCGCGGCGGCTCCGGCGTGGAAGCGGACGGCGATGGGAGGCTCGATTATCATCATAGTATATTTTTTATTGGTGTGGTTTTCGGTTGACAGAGAATATTATGAGAGATCCATAGTGATTTGAAGTAGAAGAAGATGAGGCTTTGTTTTTTTGCTATGGTTCTTTATGGTCACGTACGGACAAAAGCATTGTAAACTTTCTACGCCTGGTCACCCGTCCTACTTTTGACGGGTCGATCCGATTTTATTCCAACTTATCAAATTCATTCGGATCCAAAAAAAAGAAAATTGGAATTACTTTCAAATGCAGTTTCTTAACCTTATTACATATTTTACAGATTTTATCTTCATTATTTTATCACATTTATTATCATCAAACTTATCAAATTTTGCTTAGAGCAGTGTCTTTCGTGGGAAAAAAATAATAGAGTAACCACGTATTTCTGGTCATTTAATCACTGTATTAAAATTTTAATGAATTTGTAAATTTTATAAAAATAAGAATAGTAAAATAAAAAAATGCAGCTGCTCAAATAATGATAAGCAAACATGAATTAATATTTTTGTTTCTTATTTACGGGTCTGGGTCAATCTGAGTTCTTCACCAACCGTCCGCCTCGGTCCTCCGGGTGTCCGTCTCTCGTGCTGTCCTCCTATGACGTCCGGTCGGGTACCTGCTAAAAGCACTCCGACGCTCAAGTCAATGTTCAGTTT
>NC_028351.1:34033314-34041003 GCF_000741045.1 Vigna radiata var. radiata
CCCAATTGCAAGCCTGTTGAGGCTAATCTGGTCTTACCTTAATCTCACGTTGCTCGTAAAACTTTCGTTGATTGCCACTGACCGGGCATCGGACGGCCGTCCTTGTGGTGTAACAAGAAAAGATTTGAGGCTGGCCATGTCGGTGGTATGGAAAGCGTGGGCGATGTCGGGCTATCTATGATGAACTCCATAAACTCCAGTCTCTTTCGGGCCAGTTTATGCCTGGCCATAACTATTGACAGTCATGCAGACATCACAGCAGAGTGGGTTCGTCACCTAGGTTATACACGTTTCGCGCAGACAAGGCGAAGTTGACGACGGATGGTCGACGCCCGGAATGACTATTAGTTATGCAGACATCCTTATGAGCTGACCAATGCCCGGTTATAGCTACCGGTCGTGCGTCAGTGGTGTTAGAAGGAATTCTTCAAGGTTTTTCTTCCAAGGTTATTCTTTCCGTCGAGATCGAACTCTAGTGTGGCCGGTTGGCCTGGAGGTCCGACCGGCTACGTAGGGTACACAAGCCCCCCAAGCCCGAGGCGTCGCAAGGGGCCGAAGGGTTTGAAAAGAGGATATGCCGCTCGGGTGAGCAGCGGAACCGTGTGTACCAGCAGAGGTTGGTTTTAGGCGGGAAAATACACGTGGCAAGATCGTGGGATGGAGACGAAGCGTCGTGTGAATCTGGAGCGTTGAACGTGGTCAGGATTAACGGTGGAGATTGGAAGCGGGTTTTTGAAAAAAATTTCTATAAATAGGGGTGAGGTGAGTGCTACGGCTACATCCTTCCTTCTTCCTTCCGAGCTTTATTCTTTTCATCTGTCCAGGTAATAAAATGGTGGTTGTGTGCGTTGAGTCTTCTCTAGAATCGTCGGGCCGTGGCGGAGACGGCGGGGGCACGGGTGAGGGTGGCAGTAGCAGCGGTTCAGTATCGACGGGGTCGTCCGGCTCTACCAGTGGTTCGTCGTCGAAAGATCTGACAGTGGAGGAAGATTCGGCCGTTCCATCCGGTCTGGCGGAGGCTGTGACCATAGCTCAGGGGTCTGCCGCTCCGATTGCAAGTGGGCGGATATTCCATGGAGCCCCCCTCTTTTTATTGCAAGGGGGCTTGACCGTGGATCCGGTTCCTCTGGTTCCGGTGGGAGGCCTTCCCCGTGTAGATGGGTACGACTGGGCCGGGTTTGACGCGACCACCCAACCGTCCGGTATCTCGCGCATGGCTCTACAGGATTGGGTAGCCCGGTCGTATTTGGTGAGGGACACGGCGGACGGGCGCTTGATGAGGGTGGCCATAAGTCACGAGAATGAACGTGTATGCTATGGGAAAGGTACTAGTGCGAATGATTTTTTCTTCATGTATGCGAATTTGTTCGCCCAGCTGCACGTTCGTGTCCCCTTCACTGATTTTCAGGTCGGGGTGTTGCGGGAGTTGAATGTCGCGCCTACACAACTGCATCCTAACTCTTGGGCGGCCATCCAAGCCTTTGGAGTAGAGTGCATGGTGGCCAGTGTCTCGCCCACCGTTCGGTCCTTCCTTCATTACTTTAATGTTCGTCCTCCCCCAAAAGGGGGTTTGGTTTCTTTATCTTTCGTGGCGAAACGTACTCTGTTCAAGCCGTACGCCGAGTCCTTCAAGAATTTTAAGGACCAATTTTTCAAAGTGGTAATTGAAGATGTCGGGCGTCCTGATTTTTTCGATAAGGACGGCCTCCCTTTGTTTCCTTTGTATTGGACTGAGAATTCGAGAAAGATGGAAGCCATTTCCAAGCGGGAGTTGGAAATGGAAGATTTTTGTGTTGTAGACGTGATTAACACCCTCTTTTGCCGCGTCCCCGCCCGTTGCCTAGTCAACTGTATCCCTTACGAGGATTGCGCTCAGAGAGCACTCGGTATGTGATTTATTCCATGTTTTTCTTTTATGAAGGTTATAACTTAGCTGAATTTTCCGTTTTCCTTCAGATTGCATGGCGACTCCCGGACCCCGCCAATCCAATTTTCTTTCCATGAAGAAGAAAGCATTGGCCCGTGCCGCTAGTTCCGGGCCCAGTCAAGACGTTCCTCCTTCGATGAAGCCTCCTCCCGCCCGGGTGACTGTTGCCGCCCATGGGCCAGTCGTAGGGGCAAGCGGCAGCACTAACGCGGCCGCCCTACTAGGAGAAGGTATTTCTGCCCCTCCCCCCATCAAGAACGCACCCCTCATCAACTTAACCGCCTCGGCGACTGCCGCCCCTATTGTTGAAGTGGCTTCCGAGTCTGCGCCCGCGACCGCGTCCGGGCACCGGAAAAGGAAATCACGAAAGGGAGGGAAGTCTTCTTCATAGAGACATCACCGTGAGGGGAAAGAGCTAGCCGCGCCTCTGCCGGGTGGTGTTTTTAGCCCGGACTACAAC
The DNA here is from genome assembly GCF_000741045.1 of Vigna radiata var. radiata. Taxonomy (NCBI): domain Eukaryota; kingdom Viridiplantae; phylum Streptophyta; class Magnoliopsida; order Fabales; family Fabaceae; genus Vigna; species Vigna radiata. The sequence continues at coordinate 34,035,702 of NC_028351.1, forward strand.
GTGAACCGGTTCATCGACTTCAATCGAGGGCCAGCTTACGTTGCTTTGCTGGAGTCTCTGCCTGGCAGGGTCATGTTGGATTCCGTGGCCGAAATGGCTTCGCGGACGGCCTCCATGATTGACTATATACGCGAGCATGGGGACGTCCGGGGTTCCGACGAGGTGAAAAAGCTCTTGATCAATGAGGAAGAGAAAGCGAAGGCCTTGGGAGAGGAGTTGGCGGGCGCCAGAAAGGCTTTGGAGGACGAGAAGAAGCGGTCGGCCGAGAGTCTTCAGGCGGCGACCAAACTGCTAGAGGATGAACGGAAAGCGAAAGCAATTTTGGAAGAGGATTAGAAGCAGTTGAAAGAGGACGTAGCGAGGCTGAAAGAGGTGGAAGAGAAACTTCAGGGTCGGACGGTGGAGCTGCACATCGAGCTAAAGACGGTGTGTGTCGAACTGAAGGCTGCTGAGGAAAAGATAACCTCGTTGAATGATAGCCTGGTGGCAGAACATGAGGACGGTTTTTACAAAGCCATCCGTCAGGCTGAAGTTTTGCTGAAGATTGAGAAGCCGCTCTCCCTCGGCTTTGATATCTATAAGGACGTGTACAATGGTGTCCTGACGGATATTCAAGAACCGAAAGAGGCTGATGCCGGTGAAGGGGCGGGTACCGGAGGTGGTGAAAGGGCTGAAATGGTCGAATCCGCTGCTGATCCTCCAATGCATAGACTTAGTTTAATTTTTTCTTTTTTGTTTAGATGTTTGATTCAGTTTAGGAACCATTCAGTACCGATCGGACTATAAACAGTGAATTGTGCTATTTACTTTCGTCGTTCGGTCGTATACTTTTTGTACCTTCCTCCCCTTTTTTGATGAATGGACTTCTGCATTTTATTTTCATTATCTGATGCTTATTTGTTTTTCAATTTTATTTGAATTGTATTATCGTTATAAGCGGCAGGCGTTATCCTAAACCGTTCGGCCAAGTTGACAGGATAATTCCATTCGTCAACTTGGATTTCTATGTATGGGGTGGCGGGTTTAACCCCACCGTCCGCCCAAGTTGACAGGTTAATTCCATTCGTCAACTTGAACCTTGAGGTAGGAGACGGCGGGTTTAACCCCTTACCGTCCGACCAAGTTGACAGGATAATTCCATTCGTCAACTTGGACTTTTACGTAGGAGACGGCGGGTTTAACCCCTTACTGTCCGGCCAAGTTGATAGGATAATTTCGTTCGTCAACTTGGACTTTACGTGAATAAAGGAAAGACTTGTTGTGTTGGGTTGAAACGTTCGTATTGCTCCTTGAATCGTGATTACATGAAAAATATTACATGTTCAACTGAAATAGAGTTTGAGATGCGAAGCGTTCCAAGTGTTGGTGATTTGCCAGCCGTCTAAACGAGTGAGGCGGTATGCGCCGTTACCCAAATCTTCTATAATCTTGAACGGGCCCTCCCATTTGGCCGCGAGCTTGCCGTGCGTAGCAACACGACGGGCTTCCCCGACCTTTCTCCAGACAAGGTCCCCTTCGTGGAACTGCCGTGGTCGGACTTTGGTGTTGTACTTTCTTTCCACCATGCGACGACATGCTTCTGCCCTTAATACTGCCCGATCCCGCCGTTCGTCAATCGTGTCGAGTTCGACCCTCAACTCTTGATCGTTTATCTGGAGATCTTCTAAGTTTCGTCGCAAGGAAGGCTCGCCTAGCTCGACAGGCAGCATGGCGTCGGTTCCATATGTCAAATTGAAGGGTGTCTCTTCGGTTGTGTTGTGCGGAGTGCATCGGTAGGCCCATAGAACCTCAGGTAACTGGTCCGCCCACACCCCTTTCTTGTCGCCCAAACGTCGTTTAAGCTCTGACACGATGGCCTTGTTAACTGCTTCGGCTTGCCCGTTCGTTTGCGGGTGTTCTACCGAACTCGTGGTGTGCTTGATCCCCAAACCTTCAAAAAATGCCTCCAGCCTTCGATCGATGAACTGTCTTCCGTTGTCGGTCACGACCGTTCGGGGAAAGCCGAACCTGCAAATAAGCTTCCAACAAAACTTCTGGACCTGCGAGGCGGTGATGGTGGCCAACGGTTCGGCCTCCACCCATTTGGTGAAATAATCGATGGCGACCAGCAGGAATTTTCTTTGGCCGGTTCCCGGGGGGAAAGGTCCCACGATATCCATTCCCCATTGAGCGAACGGCCAGGGGGCGATGATGGTGTGCAGTCTATGTGATGACGCATGGTGATCGTTGGCGTGAGCTTGACACTGAATGCACCGGCATGTGAACTGTGTGGCATCGTTCTCCACGGTCGGCCAGTAGTATCCCGCCCGTAGAATCCTAGCCTTGAGTGCCCGTCCCCCGATGTGAAAGCCACATACCCCGTTGTGCAACTCATTCATGACGTATTCCACTTCGTCTCCTGCCAAACACTTGAGCAGGGGGGACGATAAACCCCGACAGTACAGGTCATTACCGATCTTCATGAATCGGGCAATTCTCTTGGAGTCCGCCGGACACAAACTCTCACCGCTGTCTTGCTTGAGGATTAACTCTCGAATTTCAGCCCTCCAATCGGCAGCCTCGTCCGTCATGATGGTTAAACACTCGACCGAGGGTTGTAGAAGGACCTGTCGGATGATGGTCGTCAACTGCCCCTTCTCCTTCCCAGTGCTGAGTTTGGACAGTAGGTCTGCCCAGGCGTTCTGCTCCCGGGGGATATGCTGAATTTTCACATCCTCAAAGTCCTTGACCAAAGAACAGGCTTGGTGATAGTACCTTAGGAGGTGGTCTTCCCGTACCTGGAAATCGCCATTCATTTGGCCGACCACTAACTGCGAGTCGGTCCGGCATATCACTTTGCGAGCTCCCATATCCTTGGCCAATTGCAAACCGGTACTCCGCCTGGTTATTTGAGGCTTTGAACTTGAAGATTAACGAGTGTTCCATCAGGAATCCGTTTGGACCTTCCAGAATGACCCCTGCTCCGCTAACCGTTCGGCCTGACGCCCCATCAACGTATAATACCCACTCCTCGAGGTCGGTCAACGGTATCTCGGCCGCAAAGTCGGCCAAATGCTGCCCCTTGACAGAACCCCTTGGTTCGTATCTGATGCCAAATTCAGATAATTCCACTGCCCAACCGACCATCCTTCCGGCCAAGTCAAGCTTCCTTAGGATCTTCGACACCGGATGGTCGGTGCGTACGACGATTTGGTGGCTCTGGAAATACGGGCGTAACCTCCGAGAAGCATGAAGGAGGGCTAGGGCCACCTTCTCCACTTGTTGATACCTGGTTTCGACGTCGGTCAGCGTCCGGCTAACGAAGTAAATAAGTTTGGGAGTGGGCTTTTCTTGCAGCAAAACTGCACTGACTGAGGTCTCGGAGATTCCCAGGTAGACCTGAAGGTCCTCGCCGGGAGAGGGTCGGTTCATGATGGGAGGCTGGGTGAGGATATCCTTGATGGCACGAAACGCTGCTTCACAGTCGTCGTCCCAAGTGTTGGCCGATGCTTTCTTCATTTTCTTCAAGATCGGAGTTGCCCGTTCGGCCAACTTTGGTATAAATTGTGAGAGTGCGGTCAAACGACCGACGAGTCTCTGAACGTCCTTCACTGTTCGGGGGGTCTGCATCTCTAACACCGCTCCGCACTTGTCAGGGTTGGCCTCGATCCCCCGAGACGTTAGCATGAATCCCAGGAACTTGCCGGCGGCCACTCCGAACGTGCATTTGGCCGGGTTGAGCCTCATCCCATAACGACGCACCTGTTTTAAGACTTCCTCCAAGTCTTGTAAATGCTGGATTCCCTGTGCTGATTGGACGACCATGTCATCAACGTAGACGTCCAGGCAACGACCGATCTGGTCGGCAAAAATTTTATTCATCAAACGCTGGTAGGTAGCTCCGGCGTTTTTCAGTCCAAAAGGCATGACTTTGTAGCAGAAGTTAGCCTGATCGGCCATGAAGGCCGTCTTCTCTCTGTCAGGACCATGCATGGGTATTTGGTTATAGCCCGAATACGCATCCAGGAAACTAAGGATTTGATGTCCGGACGCCCCGTCCATGAGAACATCGATGTTGGGTAATGGGTACGAATCCTTCGGGCAAGCTTTATTCAAGTTAGTGTAGTCTGTGCACATTCGCCACTGACCGTTTGATTTTTTCACCATGACTACGTTAGCTAGCCAGTGGTGTACGTGACCTCTCGAATGAACCCGGCCACCTGCAATTTCTTCACCTCCTCCTGGACCGCCTTCCTCTTCTCTTCTCCCATCTTTCTTTTCCTCTGGGCTATCGGTCTGGCCTTTTTAAATAATGACAGACGGTGCGACATGATAGATGGGTGTATCCCTGGCATGTCAGCGGCCGTCCAGGCAAATAGGTCCCGGTTACGCCAAAGGGTAGCCCGCAGTTGCCTTTCCACCTCTTCCTCTAGCCCTTGAGCTATGTTAGTGATCATAGTGGGATCTTTTCCCACTATTACGGGTTGGGTTTCCCCTTGTGGCTCGAGGCGGTCCTCGGTATTAGTTTGGGGATCTAGGTCGGCCATCGCGACGTTTGCATCGTTCATCCTCCTTCTGGTCTCTCGGGGGTACATCTTGAGACCTGCTGCGTAACATTCTCGTGCCACCTTCTGATTTGCCCGGATGGTGCAGATCGTCCCCTGGCCCGTGGGATATTTCATTGTCAGATGGGGAGTGGAGACGATGGCCCCGAAGGAGTTTAAGCACAGACGTCCTATCAGGACGTTGTAAGACGTGTTGGCGTCCACCAGCAAGTATCGCACCTTCTTCTCTTCTCCTTCTCGTCCGGTGCCGATACGCGTCCATAGGTCCAGATAGCCCCTGGTGTCGACCCGTTCCCCAGCGAAACCCACTAGTTGCTCATCATATGGGACTATAAGGTCCTCGGAAATGTCCATCTGCCGAAACGTTTTCCAGTAAAGTATGTTGACCGAGCTCCCCTGATCGACCAACACCTTACTTACTCCGTACCGTGCGATCTCAACTGTGATGACCATCGGGTCGTCTTGTTCAGGGTCCGGTGCGTGGAAGTCCGCATCGGAGAATGTGATGGGGGGCATTGTTCGCTTAGGAACGTCAACGGCGTGTATGGACCGCAGATGACGGATGCTCCTTTTTCGCGCCGACGACGACGTTCCCCCGCCCGCAAATCCCCACGGTGGGCGCCAAATGTTTCTGCTTTACGGGTCTGGGTCTATCCGAGTTCTTCACCAACCGTCCACCTGGGTCCTCCGGGTGTCCGTCTCTCGTGCTGTCCTCCTATGACGTCCGGTCGGGTACCTGCTAAAAGCACTCCGACGCT
>NC_028351.1:34041303-34066220 GCF_000741045.1 Vigna radiata var. radiata
CCCAATTGCAAGCCTGTTGAGGCTAATCTGGTCTTACCTTAATCTCACGTTGCTCGTAAAACTTTCGTTGATTGCCACTGACCGGGCATCGGACGACCGTCCTTGTGGTGTAACAAGAAAAGATTTGAGGCTGGCCATGTCGGTGGTATGGAAAGCGTGGGCGATGTCGGGCTATCTATGATGAACTCCATGTAAACTCCAGTCTCTTTCGGGCCGGTTTATGCCTGGCCATGACTATTGACAGTCATGCAGACATCACAGTAGAGTGTGGTTCGTCACCTAGGTTATACACGTTTCGCACAGACAGGGCGAAGTTGACGACGGATGGTCAACGCCCGGAATGACTATTAGTTATGCAGACATCCTTATGAGCTGACCAATGCCCGATTATAGCTACCGGTCGTGCATCAGTGGTGTTAGAAGGAATTTTTCAGGGTTTTTCTTCCAAGGTTATTCTTTCCGTCGAGATCGAACTCTACGTAGGGTACAATTTTCTTTTTCTTTTTCGATAACTAAATAAATAAATAAAATTTATCGCCTAAACGGGATTCGACCCATTTTCTATTAATTGAACCGGTTCGGGAAGACTCGCTCTGTCCAACTTACCTAACCCAAGACCCGAATACACACGCACGTGACAGAACGCCGTCGTTTCGTGTCGAGCGATAAAAAATATCCATCCGAAACTCCTTAGCGGCACGTTCGTTGTTCTTCGCTTACAGTTATAATCTTAGTTTCTCTCCCTGAAATGGTGGAAAAGGGTAAGAGTTCAAAACATTGAGTTTCGAAGTTCCACAACACTGTGTTCAAGTGTATTAGGCCCTGGTGAGTTTATTTTCTTGTATCTCTTAAGTTTAATTTTCAGTGCAATTGCACGCTATAACGATGACTGTTGAATGATTGTGGTTGAAAAAAAAAATATTAAGATGGGTAAATTTATACTTTTTGTTGTTATATGTATTGCCTGAAGATGATATTCTTGTTTAAACCCCATCTAACAATATGTGGCAAAGGTCCAAGAGTATATGCAAATGGTATTTTTAAGAGATGTATTTTTCTGCTTAATGGTTACTTGACCTAGCTCCAACATAGAAGAACCTGTTTCATTTCAAATAGGTTCATAAAGGAACATAATTTCTCTGGTTTTCTGGCAACAAGTATTGTTTTTATGTATCTGTCACCTTAATCTACTGATTATGTTGTGGAACACTGAAGTTGGGATATGAGGAATCTGCTAATAGCAAAAATTGGAATCAGGAACTGGCTAAATTGCTTTTATGTTCGTGATCAATGCAAAAGTTTCCCACTGACACCAAACAGTCACTCAATTTTTTAATGCAAAAATGATTTATTGAATATGCTTACAAAATAATAATACTGTACAACAAGGTTTCAAACGAAAGTCTAGTAAATTCGAATACTAAATTCGAATCATAAACTCGTAATGGAGAGCAATTAAAATCAATTAAAATCCCACCTACCCCACCACGTGGAGTGGTTGCCCTTTCTCCACCCAACCTCGTGCAACTTCTACTCCCAACCTGCCGCAGGTTAACCAGTGAAGGGCAGCAGAAGAAAAGCGTGGAACCCTCTTCTCCTAACCAGTGAGTTTTCTTCATTCTCGCACACCAAACCACTGTTTTGGGTTTCAAAAAATCTTTTCTTTCGAAATTGCCAACTCTGTTGCAAAATCGCGGGTTTGACCAAGTTCAAGGATTCCACCAAATTTACATCAAAATCGAGTCTGCTTCTTATGTGTAGAAATGTAATCTCAAGTTAACGGTCAACTCACAAGTTTGATAACCATACTACACAATTTGTAAGTACTAGAAATTGTATATGTCCTCATATTGTTGTCTTATATTTTAGAGTTTTTCAGGTTCTCAAGATGCTTGCACTGATGGATTCTCCTCTACTTATTGCTAAAACATTTGAAATCATTAAAATACCAGCCAGTACACGGTGCACTGTGGTAAGATAAGGTCTATGATTTTTAAATTCCGGAAACCAGAATTTTCAAGATTGCATACTTTTATCATCAAATGTTTTAGCTCTAGGAAATGAAACAGTTGGTGACTCACCTCAATTTCTTTTTTTAATGTCAGGTATGTGCTGCAAAAGGTCCAAGACCAAGGTATCCCCGAGTTTGGAAGACTAATAAAAAAATTGGGACGATTTCCAAGGCTGAGAAGCTTGTTAAGTCTGTAAGTCCTTTCATATGGCACTCCCTCTATTAGAAGAGAGAAAATAGAGGACATTCAGCATAAAACCATGTGTTAAAATACACCACAGAAGCATGATTATACAGACTTATTGCATTAGCTACCATGGTTAGAGCATATTTTATTTCCCCTCAATGAGATATTCATGCCTATAAACTTAATTTATCACAATAAGATTTAAAATACAATTATTTAATTCTCAACATTCCCCTTGATGTGAAATGTATGAGTCATTTATGTACCTAATTTATTACAGATATAATCAGTTCATGGCCTTCTTAGGAATTTGGTACAGACATTTTTGGACTGGTCAGCAGAGTTGACAAATCTTGTCATAATATTGCTTGACTTGATCTTTTTCTATGACGAATTGACAATTAAGTTTGATATGTTTGGTCCTAATGAAATACTAGATTTGAAGCAATATGAAGACCAACTTGGGTATCACAAATGAGTGTCATCTGATTAGTATCTTCAAACCTGAGTTCTTTGACCAGTTGTTTCATCTCTATAATCTCACATGTTACTAGTGTCATGGCTCTATATTGTGCTTCAACACTTGATCTTGTTACAAGATTTTGTTTCTTACTCTTCCAAGATATCAAGTTGCCACCAATCAACACAATATGCATATGTGTGGTTCACCTGTTGCTAGTTGAGTCAACCCAATCATTATGAAAATAGCCAGCAATTTTATAATGCCCCTCGACTTCATAATTAGGCCTTTTATCTGGAATCACTTAATGTACTTTAGAATTTGAACAATAGCATTCCAATGGTCCCAACAAGGTGAATTCAAGAACTGACTTACCGCACATTGCAAAAGCAATATCTGGACAAGTGATAGGGAGATAATTCATTTTGTCAACTTCTATTTTCAACAGGATCCATTAGGGCTCCCCCTGATCATTTAACAACTTTAAATTCAGGTCACTACGAGTGTCAACTAGTTGAACGTTGACAAGCCCAATTTCTTTGGTCAAGTGCACGCTTTCTTTGGGAAATTACCAAGTTGTCCATGACTGAGCAATATCGGTAATTGATCACTGCTAGTAATAATAATGCACATAGACAAATTAGTTTGGACCTTCAATAGAGCAACCTCTTCAAACATATCAATGTCGACTTCAACCTCTTGATCCTCTCACAACAACCTGTACTTTGGTTCCGGATGCCACAGTAGAGGCCGTAAAAGATTCTTCTCCCTGTCATTACCAGTCTACCAGATTCAGTCCATTCTTCTGACTTTTTCCCTAAATGCATTGGACCTGGCTTTTCCAAGCCCATTGGTCCCGAATTTCTCCAACATGCCTTAGTCTTGACCTTTATCAAATTCACTAGGCCTAACTTTATCTCAATTTTTATGTTTTTTTATTTAAGGTAAAGTAGTCTTGTTACTGTTGGAAGTCCCACATCGACTAGAGATAAGACCAAATTATAATATATAAGTGAGGTGCAAACCTCACCTTACAAGCCTGTTTTGTGGGGTTGAGTTAGGCCTAAAACCCACTTCTAACATGGTATCAGAGCCATGATTAAAGCCTATCCTAGCGAGTTCTAAGTGGGCATTTCTCTTTCTATTCCACCCGTTGTCGGGCCAGTATTGGACCATCTAATTTCTACTATCACGCACGAGATGTCTATACCTCAGTGTGAAGGGGGTGTGTTGGAAGTCCCACATCGACNAGAGATAAGGCCAAATTATAATATATAAGTGAAGTGCAAACCTCACCTTATAAGTCGGTTTTGTGGGGTTGAGTTAGGCCTAAAACCCACTTCTAACATGGTATCAGAGCTATGGTTAAAGCCTATCCTAGCGACTTCTAAGTGGGCATTTCTGTTTCTATTCCACCCGTTGTCGGGCCACTATTGGACCACCCAATTTCTACTATCATGCACGGTATGTCTATACCTCGGCGTGAAGGGGGTGTGTTGGAAGTCCCACATCGACTAGAGATAAGGCCAAATTAATTATAATATATAAGTGAGGTGCAAACCTCACCTTACAAGCCGGTTTTGTGGGGTTGAGTTAGGCCTAAAACCCACTTCTAACATGGTATCAGAGCCATGATTAAAGCCTATCCTAGCGAGTTCTAAGTGGGCATTTATCTTTCTATTCCACCCGTTGTCGGGCCAGTATTGGACCACCCAATTTCTACTATCACGCACGAGATGTCTGTACCTCGACGTGAAGGGGGTGTGTTGGAAGTTCCACATCGACTAGAGATAAGGCCAAATTATAATATATAAGTGAGGTGCAAACTTCACCTTACAAGCCGGTTTTGTGGGGTTGAGTTAGGCCTAAAACCCACTTCTAACCTTTATTTCATCCCAAATAAAAATGAAAAACATAAAAATTGAGATAAAAGCAGAGCATGTGAATCTGGAAAAAGTCATGGCTAGTGTATATAGAAAAGAAGTCAAGGCCAGCAGCGCATGTAAAACAAAGCCAGTGGCAAACAATTATGCATGGCGGAAGGGGTGACTAATTAGCATTCCAATTTGCTTTGTGTAAGGGAACTCAGCAAAATAGTGGCAAAACACGTCATAAAGAATGGTACTGCATGATTGTATAGGCTTATTGCATTCGTTACACATGATTAGATTATATGATAGTGTGTTCCCCTAAATGAGATGTTCATGCCCACAAAATAAATTTATTACAATAAGATTCAGAATAATATTATTTGATTATCAACACCCTATATTCATTCTTGTTGTCAATTTAAGCTTCATTTATGTTTTCTCTGGGAAGTTGTGACCTTCTTATTTAATTCAGAAAATTTTGGATTTATTTTTCTTGGTTGCTTTTATTTCTGAAATAGTAATTTTTTTTTTTGTCTTGTACAGATTAAGGAACTGTCAAATGTCAAAGAAGAAGTTTATGGAGCTCTTGATTCCTATGTTGCTTGGGAATTAGAGTTCCCTTTAATTACAGTAAAAAAGGCGCTCAAGACCCTAGAATACGAACGAGAGTGGAAGCGTGTAATACAGGTACTTCTAAAATAGTAATGTAACAAGATATCTTTAAATATTCTTTATTTTGTTTGCTTTCTTTCTTTCTCTAGAATTGTACTGACCCATTGCTTTGATATCTCTGAAAGTTCATCCAGAAATTAGTATTTTCTGATGTTACTTATATATTTATTATTGTTTCCCTATTCTTTGAAAGGCGCTTCTGTATACATTCCATCTGGGGTCCTCTGAACTAACATCCGATTGTGCAAATTACACATGGTACTGTAGGTAACAAAATGGATGTTAAGCAAAGGTCAAGGAAAGACAATGGGAAGCTATTTTACATTAATTAATGCTTTAGTAAACGATGACCGACTTGATGAAGCTGAAGAGCTTTGGACAAAGTTATTAATGCGGTATATGGAAAGTTTGCCTCGTAGATTTTTTGATAAAATGATATCTATCTACCATAAGAGGGGCATGCATGAGAAGATGTTTGAGGTATTATGATTTTCAACTCTATCAATTTAAACTATTTACTCAGTAACATCACTGAGTAATAGTTGTCAACTTAACATGTCCCTATATTAATGAGAAGATACTTTATTTAAAGTTACTTCAGACTTAACACGTCATGGATATTCATTTCTTGATATCTGCTGCAGATATTTGCAGACATTGAGGAGCTTGCTATGCGACCTAGTGTGTCTATTGTGTCAATGGTTGGAGAAGCCTTTATAGAGCTGGGTATGCTGGACAAATACCATAAGTTACATGCAAAATATCCACCACCAGAATGGGAATATAGATACAGCAGAGGAAGGCGTATAAAAGTCAAAGTGCAAGCTCCATCTAAACAGATCAACACATACACAGAAAGGCTTGAGAATGTTGAACAAGACTCAGACTTAAACAAGAATTATGAATCTTCAGAAGAGACTTCGGGGATAATTGATGACCAGCAAGTCACACATGATAATGATGTAACAATATACACGAAACCTGAACAAATTTCAGACATTTCAGAGAGAATTGATGACGAGCAACTCAGGCAGGAGGCCGATGTAACATCCAATGAACTTGAACAAATTTCAGAAAATTCAAATCACAGTATGGAAACTATTTTAGATGTCTAATGGGAGAAAGAGGATATAACTTCTCTATCAGATGAGTTCCTGTTGGCAGTTAATGTTATTAGTTGGAATGATTGTTTCCATGTCCCTCTCCTTCAAGTTGTTCGGAGGTTAGAGTGAAGACACTCTAGAAGTAGAACAAGCGAATCATGTTTTTAAAATTGTCACAACGTGAGATTGAGAATCTGCTAATGGCCATTTCATTTGACGATGACCAATACACCATTTAACATGCCTGCAATCAAACTCAGACATCCTCCAATCAAGGAGCCAAAGGCGGAGGATATACCAAGCCAGTATCAATGCATAATTAAAAGTGGGTGCTATGAGTTGAAAATTTCCTAGTTGCATGACTTTATATCGAGATTGGGTGACTGCTGGTGTTAAATTGTTGTTCATATATATTTTATTGAAGTTCTAATTTACGGGTAACTTTTTCAGAATCCTGACCACTACGATGCATGATAGTCTTGGACTATTGGTTGCATAAATTTGTTTACCGTAGTTCAATTTGCCTTGTCTATAAAATGCTCTAAGTTTGTCGTCATACTCTACTATGCATCACGTCTAACGATGTCACATGATATCTGTTGTGAAATCTATCGCAAGATATGATTAGATAAGTTTTTATAAATACTTATATGGAACAATAGAAAAATAAACGAAGTTATCCATAAGTCAAAAGATATGTTTTGAAAGAAAAAAAAAAAGTAATATCTTTTTGCTATACCATGGATGAGATGTTAATCTAGTTGATACTAGTAAAATTGTCGTTGGATTGAATGGAACATTCATGTACTGAGTGAAAGTAGGATGAAAAAAGCAATGAGATGTCTTTCATAAATCAATTAATGTGTGATTTAAGTTTTAATGCAGGAATAGCAATGAATTCATTGAAATTTCTTATGAACCATTTACCTTAAGCTAGGTTTTACTCTTATTTGTGGTTTAATGTGTGATTTTCAAGGTACTTTGGTTATTTAGCTATGTTGAAGTTCTTCCAAAATGTCTTCAACTAGTTCTTTCAATACTTAAATGCATTTTACTAACAAAATGGTTAAATATTTATCTAAAACATATATATACATTGTAGTTTTACAGAAAACCCATTACGATGATATTTTCTAATTACAATGCCACAGGATATAATTTATTAAACTCTGTAATTGTTTATTTGAAATAAGTTTTTATCACGAAAGACATGGTCCTCCGTTCTTTTATAAAATTAACTTTAAATCACTGAACATATTTAAGACGTGTGCTTCAACTAATCCTAGTTATAAGATTATATTGAACAGTAAGTTTTTAATTTTAAAAAAAATAAAATGAGATTGACACAGATGCAACTTGTTGGAGCTTAGTTGCATTTGAAAATTATATTACCATTGGGACAAAGGAGAGATAATGGCTATGGTGGGAAAGCATCCCTCTTAATTAATTTGATAGCAATTCAGGCCCAAATGAAGAAACCAACACTATCAACCAGCCCAATGCAGTAGGTGGTCCAATGATGTCAGCAAGGGTTCGTAAGATGCCAAAATATTTAGTTGATTTCAAGCTTTGATTAGTGGGAGTATGAGCGAGGGAATATTTTGTATGATGTGTCATGATTTTAGTGGGTTTGTTATTAACTATGTTTTTGATATATAAGTGTTGATATGGTATGAATGAAATAAGCAAGAAAGTTTCCTCTTTTCTCTGTTACCTATTCTGCAGGAAGATCCTTGACCTCGAATCAAGGCTTTTTAACCTATCAATTTGGTGCTCTCATTGAGAGTATTCTTTTCTCCTTTCCCACAATTTTTCCATGTCAGATCATAACACTCATTCCAAATCCATCACCAATTTGGAAGCAGCTATTCTCAAACTCACTGTTAACCAAAATGAAATTACTACCCATTTGGATGCCATTGTTTCTCAGCTTTCCAGTCGAGAGACACCTACTCCGCACTCGGATGACCACCGTTCATTTCACTCCGACGCCCCTACATTCACTCCATATCTTCGTTTGGATGTTCCTCGGTTTGATGAAACATACACCATGGGTTGGATCTTTAAGATATCCCAATTTTTTTAATACCATCGCACACCGGAAGTGGATCGACTTCGGATCACGTCTTTTTACATGAAGGTCCTAGCTCTTAGTTGGTTCCAATGGTTGCATCGGAACAACATGATTCCTTCGTGGCAAGAGTTTCTACAAGCTCTAGAGGTTCATTTTACTCTGTCTTATTATGAAGATCCTCGTGGTTCTCTCTTTAAGTTGACACAAAAGGGCTCCGTACAAGATTATTTGAATGAGTTTGAACGGCTTGCTAATCGCATTGTCAGTCTCCTTGCAATTTTCTTGCTTAGTAACTTTATTTCTGGGTTAAACCCCGAGATTCGTCGAGAGGTTCAAGCATTGCAACCACAAACTTTAACACAGGTTGCGACATTAGCTAAATTGCAAGAGGACAAACTCAATGACTAGCATCGCTACTTTCGTAATCGTCTTTCCACCTCTTCTTCAACTGGCCCACCACTGCTTCCAATACCTTCTCGACCACCAACACCTATTTCCACACCATCTAAACCACATTATAAAAAGTTGACTCACGAGGAGATGTTGGCTCGTCGTGAGAAAGGATTATGCTACAACTGTGATGAAAAATTCACCTCAGGTCACAAGTGTAAGGGTTGTTTCTTTCTGTTGATTGTCGTCGATAAGGATGTTGACGTTCGAGGTGAGTCCTCGCGTTTAGAGGCGGATCTCAGTATGCTCCATTTGGAAGGTGCCGATCTGGGCCAGAGTGAAGCCCAAATAAGTTTCAACGCTTTAGCTGGGTTGTCGGCCCCTAAGGCTCTTCGTATAATGGGCCACATCTCTAACCAACCCATTACTATTTTGGTAGATGGGCGAAGTGCTCACAACTTTATCCAAGATAGAGTGGCGTGTTTCTTGAACTTGGATAGTCAGCCTACTAACGCATTGCGAGTAATGGTTGGAAATGGTAGCGAAATTGAATGCCATAACATCTGTCCAGGAGTGGAATTAAAAATGCAGGGTCATAAGTTTATGGTGGATCTCCACGTACTCCTCGTCAGCGGTGCTGACGTGGTCCTTGGCATTTAATGGCTCAAAGATTTGGGACCCATTGTTACTGATTATTCCCAACTCACTATGAAGTTTATTAGGGAAGGAAAATTTGTGGAGTTTAAAGCTGACGCTCCCCCAAAGCCCAGTGACATTTCTGCTCAACAGGTTAACGTATCTTACAAACACATGGTGCAGCACGATTCTTTCATATTTGTATACTACCTAGCACACCCTCCCCAATTTTACCTAACACACAAATCGCCCCTACTCATCCTATTCCTCAAATAGCCACCCTCTTACACAAATATTCTCAACTCTTCCAAAAACTGACATCTCTACCACCTTCTCGTAGTATGAATCATCAAATACACCTCCTTCCCAATTCCTCACCAGTCTCAGTACGTTCATATCGATATCCCAATTTTCAGAAAGCAGATATTGAGAAACAAATTGAGGAGATGCTATCTGATGGCATGATACAACCTAGCCATAGCCCTTTTTCCTCCCCGGTCTTGCTTGCCACAAAAAAAGATGGAAGTTGGAGATTCTGTGTTGACTTCCAAGCTCTTAATGCTATCACCATCAAGGACAGGTTTCCCATTCCAACAATCGATGAGCTCTTGACGAGTTGGAGGGAGCATCGTGGTTCTCAAAATTGGATCTACGACAGGGCTATCATCAAATTCGGATGTCTGAAGCTAATGTTCCTAAAACTGCTTTTCGTATGCACCATGGGCATTATAAGTATATTGTCATGACATTTGGGCTTTGTAACGCCCCTTCAATGTTTCAAGCAATTATGAACGAACTGCTAAAACCATTTGTGCGTAAATTTCTGATTGTTTTTTTTTATGACATTCTAGTTTATAGCAAATCCTTTGAGGATCATATTCAACACTTGGAGCTGACTTTCCAACAATTGACACATGGCACGTTTATTTTGCGTGGGTCTAAGTGTTTGTTTGCTCAACAACAAGTTGAGTATTTGGGACATGTGGTGTCTGCAGCTGGTGTCACACCAGAACATTCAAAAATTCAAGCAATGTTGGATTGGCCACCTCCTACTACGATCAAAGCATTACGTGGTTTTCTGGGATAGACAAGATTTTATAGGCGATTCATAAAAGGCTATACAACCATAGTGTCCCCCTTGACAACACTTTTAAAGAAGGACATATTCCTATGGACCACTGAAGCTCGAGCCGCTTTTGACACCTTGAAGAAAGCCATGACTGAAGCACCAGTCTTAGCCTTACCCAATTTTGACTTACCTTTCGTTTTGGAGACAGATGCATCTGACTTAGCCATCATAGCAGTCTTGATGCAAGAGGGACATCCAATAGTGTTTCACAGTAAATCATTTTGCATAAAGCTTATGCGTTCCTCTACCTATGTTAGGCAACTTCATGCCATTACAACTGCAGTTAAGAAGTGGAGCCAATACTTACTTGGACATTCCTTAACAATCCTCACGGATCATCGTAGCCTCAAGGAGTTGATGTCGCAAGTTATCTAAACACCAAAACAATAAGTTTATTTATCGAAGTTGTTAGGTTTCGATTATTCCATACAGTATAAAATAGGGAGGACAAATGTAGTAGCAGATGCTTTGTCCCATCCTTTTGATTTTGGGGACAACCAACTTTTTGTTTTATCTATGCCTCGTCTTTTATTTCTGGAGGAACTTCACAAGGCTCTTATTACTAGTCTTGATTTTGTTCAACTGTTTAAGGATGTACAGAACAACTCGAATACTCAGGAGCACTGCAACATTCACCAAGACCTCTTGTTGTACAAAGGCAAAATATGGCTCAATTGTGACAATCCCTTCATTCCAATATTATTAGAAGAGTTTCACAAGACTCCACTAAGCGGGCATACAGGGGTTGCCAAAAATTTATCAGGGCTCCAACATAATTTTTATTGGAAAGGCATGCGTGAAGATGTTCAACAATTTACTGCTCACTATGCAACTTGCTTGCAAACCAAGTATGAAACTAAGCGACCAACAAGGTAACTACAACCCCTTTCTATTCCAGTGGAACCTTGGGTTGACTTGTCATTGAATTTTATTACGGGTTTGCCAATTTTCCAAGGATATACGGTCATTCTGGTGGTTGTTGATCGCTTTTCGAAGAGGACACATTTTGGAATGCTAGCCACACACTTCACGAGTTTAAAGTTGCACAACTCTTTTTGGAGATGGTTTGTAAATACCATGCATTCCCTCGCAGCTTGGTTTCGGATCGAGATCCAATCTTCATTAGCAAATTTTGGAGAGAATTATTCAGATTATGTGGTAGCAAATTGCGCATGAGCACCTCCTTCTCCCCTAAAACTGATGGCCAGACAGAGGTTTTAAACAGGGTATTAGAACACTACCTGTGTTCCATGGTTCATACCAAACCTAATGATTGGGGAAAATATTTGGGTTTAGCATAGTGGTGTTACAATACTACTATTCATTCGGCCACTGGAATGTCTCCTTTTCAAGTCATGTATGGGAAAGAGCCTCATCGATTCCCCAATATTTGGTGGGCTCCTCGTCGGTGGAGGCAGTCGATTCTCTACTTTCAACTCGTCAAGAAATGTTGATTGCCCTTCGAAAGAAACTCCAAAAGGTACAAGATCAAATGAAGATAGTCATAGACGGTAAGCAGAGGAAAGTGGAATATCAGGTTGATGATTGGGTATATGTGCGATTACGACCCTACCGTCAAAAGTCTGTTCGAGGTTCAACTTATGAGAAAATAGGCAAGCGTTTTTACGGTCCCTTTCGCATACTTGAATGACTTGGACTTGTTGCTTACAAGCTAGAGTTGCCTTCAAATTCCAAAATTCATCCAGTTTTTCATTGTTTTGTGCTTAAAGCTCATCTTGGTCCTCTTCCCGATCATCAAGTTGAGTTACCAGATGAAACCCATGGTAATATTCCAACAATTACTCCTATGGCTATACTGGATTATAAGATAGACAAGTCTACAAACCCTCCTGTGAAATTAGTTTTGGTACAGTGGAAAGGATTGGCCCCCAAAGACACAACTTGGGAAGACTAGAATGAATTGCATTTGAATTATCACCTTGAGGACAAGGTGACTTTCCTAGTGAATGACAATGATAGCAATTCAGGCCCAAATGAAGAAACTAACACTATCAACCAGCCCAATGCAGTAGCTGATCCAATGATGTCAACAAGGGTTCGCAAGATGCCAAAATATTTAGCTAATCTCAAGCTTTGATTAGTGGGGGTATGAGTGAGGGAATATTTTACATGACGTGTCATGATTTTAATGGGTTTGTTACTAACCATGCTTCTGATATATAAGTGTTGATATGGTATGAATGAAATAAGCAAAAAAGTTTCCTCTTTTCTTTGTCACCTATTCTGTAGGAGGATCCTTGACCTCGAATCAAGGCTTTTTAACCTATCATAATGACACTCTTTTCTACTAAGATACCCAACATACTTTTCTTATCTAATCATTATATAACTTAATTTCTCGGTATTTTTTATAGTATTCCTTGTAATATGTCAAGTTGAGATGATTTTGACATTTTCTCTCACCCTCTTTTTTTCCAAGTCATTCATTCTTCCATTCTTCTTTTCTCAATTTCATCTCCAATTTTCAACTATTTCATAGTTTGATCGTTTCAACTTTATAATACCATGCAGTTAGGAGTTCACGAGCATTATTGATCCAATTTCTATTTATTTTATAAAATCTTTTTTCTCAAATTTTTGGAAATTTTGATAAAGATAATTGAGAAAAAGAATATTTTTAACTTATTTTATCACTGAAATTTTGTCCTGTTTTGAAATACTTTTTTAGAAGTCTCTATTTAGTTGTGAGTAATTATGTCTTTTATATTAAGTAAAATTTAGGTCTAAGAAAACTATACTCAAGTAAGGAAAATTAGTAAGAATTAAAATCTTAGTAATTCTAGTTTATGATGATGATAAGATTCTGATAAGTATTTAAGATGTTGAACTATCTTTGTAAAGTTATTGTAATTGAACTCATTTAATAGAAATGAGATTGGATAAATCTCTTGATCTAAGTATGATGTATCAAATTAAGTAGATTTTGAATTGAAATATACTCCTTTTTGATATAAGAAAAAAGTAAAATGGATCGAATAGATCTAATAAACCAATATTTCCATCATATTTTGAATTGAAGAGTTCAATTGATTATGACCTCATTTACAAGCCTAATTATTCATAGAAAAGATAAATATATTAAAGTTGATTGTGGTTTCACTAGTGGAAAAAAGACATTTTATGACGTACAAAAATGACATTTTATGACGTACAAAAATGACATTTTATGACGTAGTTCCTGGGAGACATAGTTCTGGGCGTCATAATAAGTCTGCGCATTTTATGACGTAGCAGAAATTTACGTCATAGTAGCTTGAACATATTATGACGTAGTTTCTAAAATCAGTCATAATATGCGCAAAAGATATTATGACGTAAATTTGTTAATACGTTATAATATGTAATTTTCAGAACCAACATATTATGACGTACATTGTTTTGTACGTCATAATATATGTTTTTTTTAAAAAAAAATAATTATTATATTTTCTTGTTGAGTGTAGAAAGTTTTAAGGAACAGTAATTCTATAATAAAAATTATATTATATATTTTAACACACAGTAAAATACCATTTTACAATTGCATGTTCATAAACGCATCAGGTGCATTGTTTTTGTTTTGCCCTAAGGATATGACCCATAGTTGATAATCTCTTTTTTTATACACATGGTTAGGATTGAATCTCAATTAACATACTCAAGAGATTCAACATTCCACTAACCGCGATGCACTTTGTTGGTAGGAGGATTCAAACACACTATGAAATCATCTTAATTACTGATACACTCTTGATTATATATATAATCTCTGCTCCAATTGTAATGAAACGTTGTATGCATGGTAANTGGAGATTGATATATAGCTTCTACAGATCCCATTGCAAAAACCTTCTCGAGACACAGTAGGACACATTAATGGTGGTTGTTCCATCAGGAGCGGGAGGATAATATGGTGAATCTTCTGCATATTCTGTTGGCATTGACATCCAATGCAGACTGGTTTTCCAATCTGCTTCTCTCAGACCCATAGTATTTCCTTCACCACCACCTTGCTTCCCTCTGCTGATAGATGAACTCCATCCCTAACCAGCATTAATAATGTAACAGATCACTTAATCAGTTCTCAAATAAGATGTGATTTAAAATAGAAAAGTTTTGTGAATATATATGTACTCACGTGAAGCTAACATCTAACCAGTCATCCCTTGTCTGAATTGCAGACCACAGATTAATGGCCTTGACCTTCAGCTCCTCACTGAGCTCTATTAGTGCGTCTGCATATTCTCCGCAGGATTCATTGGTTCTTCCTGACTGCGTTGCACTACATTCAGTGGAGTTCATTAGAAAACAATGTTATCTAACTACTTAATTTAATGGGATGGAGATGAGATATACAGCTAAAGCGTGTTACTTTTAGCAGAAATGTTTTGTATTAGTGTAAAAACACCACTATCTATATCTCTATATAAACAATGCCTGCAATGTATAAGCAATAACAGGAAGATTATTTGTACCTGAGCTTTTTGCGGAGTTGCTCTTCATTGATTGGAGGAGATGTGAGAAATATAATGCGAATATGGTCTGAGAGGCTCTGACAAATATTTTCATATATATATGTCAACCGTTGCAGAATCAAATATTACAGAGAAAAGACAAAAATACTATTGTATGACATGATTTTTCTTGTCTAGAACATGTTCCTATATTATTATGAATAATGTTTGGTATGAAAGATTAAGTTTTTACCTTAAGATGGTTAGCGATCTTCCTCATGTTTTCAAGATATTCTTGGAGGGGAACGTGAGGACCAAGACCAGAAGGGTGAGGGTGAACGAAATCATTACCACCAAAGTACACAATCACCAACGATGGTTGCACAGGTGCATCCTATGTTCAAGAAAATAACCAAGACTCACTAAGAATCGCCAAAAGTAGAACTCATCACACATTATCTAAACCAACATCTCTTACTTCACATACATGATTCGCAGATAAATAAAACTATTAAAAGGAAAAATTGAAATTGAATGAGATTATACTTTCTGAATGTAGTCCATGCTGTTTAAACCTAAGACAATTTAGATATCAGGTTCTCCTGACTCAGAAATCTGAGCCACCTCAACCTCAACATGTGCTGCTCAAACTCAGCTACTCCTGACTCAGAAACTCCTCCATTGAGTCCCATTACTACTTGTTCACATCACCACACTCACTCTTTATCTCCTTCTTCCATTATGATAAAGAACTTTAACTCTATCTATGACCCTTACCTTTCACTGTCTTGCTTTGCATAATAATTACATTAATACAAATATTAATGCAATAAAAGTAATACTGCATGGAAGCAAATATGGAAGAGCATTCACTAACTTGAAGCTATGAAAAATAAGCATATACAGAGTTACTGCAAACATCTCTCACATAATCGATACAAGTGTTTCTTGGACTCTAAAACAAGAAGCAAAATCGAAAGTGAGGAGACAAAAATGGTAATGCACAAAGCTATGCATGTAAAAACGAACTTATGTTGAGGAACAAGGACATAGAAGACTGATGCAACACCATCAGCAATACTCAGATCCTATGAGGTCATGATGAGTCACACACCCAGAATGACTAGTTCTCTCTTCATTCACTCATCTCTTTTCACACACTCTCTCTTTTCATTCATTGTTAAGTTGTGGAATTGATAATCTGAATCATATTTTCTAGCCATCTGGTTTGTGTAGATTCAATAATAATTATATCAATAGAGGCCTATTCTTATTTTCCAATCTCCCGTGCATGGTTATTAACATTAAACTACTCACCCACCAAGTTTCCTATATTTAGTATGTTGTGTTTGATGGAGAAATAGGTTGTCCAATAAGCCAAGAGGCACCATTCAAAGGGATTCATGACTTCAACATTTCTAGCCTTATACAGAGGTATTCTGCTATTATTTTGTTTTTTATGGTGAAGATATATTCGCACATCAAACTAAGAACACAGACTGGTTGATGTATCTATGAAGTGGTTGGTTTCTGCAAGAAAATTGTTAGAGAAAAAAGTTTCTAACTTAAGAGTTATGTCAACATGTTCTCTAGATAGCCAACAAAANAGGTCTAATAAAATCTTTTAGACAACCATATAACTTTCATTAGCTAGGTTATAGCTAAAATAGAATCTAGTGTAAAGCTTTCTGCATAGGTCGACCTCCTGTGTCAATCCATAATAGTCAATGTTGTAATAACCCAAAATTTTAGGGCAGTACAATCCAAACATATGATGTTTCGTTGAAATCCAAGAGAAAATATGAAGGTTTATAATTGGACTCAACACTGAGTAGCAATGTTCAACTAAAGTTTCAGCAAGGACCGAAAAAAGTTATATGCGAAATCTAACTGAAATAAGTTTCAACAAGAAGTTCCTTTTAACCATCTCTGACAGCAACGTATTTACCTGAGATATTTCGACTCGCTAGGTATTAATAAGTGAAATTGAGAAAGGGAAAGCAAACCTAGAGTGAAGGAATGGGATTTCTTGTCCGCGGAGAACGACTGAGACGACAAGCGAGAGCCTGCATCTGTTGCTCTCGTTTCCTCTTGGCCGGTTCCAGCGGCGACGACACCACCTGTTCCAACTGTTGGTCGGAGAGGCGGTTGTGAATGCGGCGGTCTGCGTTGGTGGACGAGACGAGAAAACCTAATTGGTGGCGGCCCCTTGCACGTCGCGGAAAAGAAGTGTTCTCAGAGCAAAGCACGACGTCGAGAGAGTGTTCTTAGAACGAGAGTTTAGAGAGGAAGAGAGAAAGAGAGCAAGAGAGCCGAGAATGTGAAAGTGAGAATGAACGTGAAACAGAGAGAGGGCTGAGAGTCTGAGGTGAGAGAGAACGTGAAAGAGAAAAAATTTGAAAAAGAAATTTTAACATATTATAACGTATATCCATCTCTACGTAATAATAATTTTGAAGTTATTTACAAGTTTGCCACCGCGTATTATATTATAACTGGTGTATAAAATTACGTCATAATATGTCTTACATTTATTATAATTTTGCCACCGGTTAACTTATTATGACGTATAATTTTTGTACGTCATAATAGGTCAGTCATAGAAAAGTATTTTTCCACTAGTGTTTCATAAAAACAATAACAACTGACATCATTTGTCCTTGATATGTTTTTATAAGGATACAACTAATAAATATACTTTCACAAAGGTTTCGAAAAAGCACAATTTAAACTTTTTTGTGTGATTAGTTAGATGTTTATAATTTTCATGTTTCAACTTTTGGAAGAATATTAAGATATTATCACTATGATTATTTATATTATTTTATTATTGATCAGGAGAAATATTTTTAGCCTATTTATGAATATAATTATGATAATATTTATGGACATTATTGATAAACTTTTTAATGGCTATAATTTTTCCTTTAAGTCGGATAACAAAATCCTGTAATATCATGATGAATACAATTGTATGAGTGTTCTTGGAGAAAACTTATTAGAACATTTAAAGTTATTGGAGTAATAGTCAAAAGATTATTTTTCACATCGGTCTTACTAACGTTGTGTTTGTTTGAACATAATTTACTGTTCAGAGGCGAATGCGAGCGATGAATGTCAGTTTTCTTCGTGTTCGGATGACAGGAAATGCGACGATTGACGAAGACAAATTTGTGGGATGGCAAGCTTTTTCATCACCTGCGAAAGTGAAGAGATTTGCAAGAATTGTTTAGGAAATGTCACATGTGTCCTCCAACTATTACATAATTCCTTCTCTGTCATGCAGCCTAATATACAAAATCGGTTTCTTCCATTGACAACGAAGAGCAACGCCTGAGGTTAGTATGCACTTGATGACGATGAAGAAGAACTTGATGGCATGAAGAAGACTGTGTTAAGTTGAATGCAAGGCTAGTGAAGGTGAAGAAGACGATGAATAGTGCAAACTGACAAAATAGAACATAGCGTGTTCGGTTACAAACTTTTTGTATTCGGTTCCAGACTTTTGACCCAAGCACACATGACTTGTATCCGATTACATAGATGGAGTATTTGGTTCCACAGCTTGCAAGCATTCAAAAAGGAGATGGATCTGGTACCATACACTAGTAAAAAACTGGCTTTTTACAGCGTACATTATGTCACGGTTCAGTAAGAACCGCAACATATAATACTGCGCAGTGGCATTTTCGAAAATAAAACCAACTTATAGGCCGCGGTTGCCTAGGGAACTGTGGCCTATTCCCCAGTCAAACTTCTGCCTTTGACGCCACGTCAAAAAAACAATAAATTGCTGGGGAATAGGCCGCGGTTCTGCTGGCAACCGCGGCCTATTCCCCTGCAACGTTCTGACATTCCCCAATTATCAAACTGTGCAATAAATTTGCAGAGGAATAGGCAGCGGTTGCCAGCAGAACCGCGGCCTATTCCACTGGCAAACGTTTTGACATTCCCCATTAGTCAGCCTGCAATAAATTTGGAGAGAACCGCTGCCTATTCCTCTCCAAATTTATTGCAGGCTGACAACGCGATTAGGGGGCAGTTGAATGTTAGGACAATAGACCGCGGTTGGGGGGGAAACCGCGGCATAAAGTTTGCTGAATATTTTCAAAATTGCCATTTCATTTTATTTTTTATTTTTTTTAATGGGAATGGGTCGCGGTTGTGCTGGGAACCGCGACCTATTTGAAGGTTAGGACAATAGACCATGGTTGGGGGGGGGGGGGGGGCATAAAGTTTGCTGAATATTTTCAAAATTTCCATTTCATTTTATTTTTTATTTTTTTTAATGGGAATAGGTTGCGGTTGTACTGGGAACTGTGGCCTATTTTGTAATATGACAACAATTTTAATGTGAACCGCGGTAGTATCATTTAATTAGGTTAAAAAAACATTGAACAGTTTTATTCTTCCACCAATTTCAGAAAACCAAACCCCGAGTCTCCGTCTCCCCCGCTGCGACTGCGAGCTTTCCTCCGTCAGCCTCCACATTGACGCCGGACCCTCTTCTCCGCCGGACCCGTGCTTCTTTGCCGCCTCCACATTGATGCCAGTCATTCCTGAATCATCTCTGGCACCGGACCCGTTGCTTCTCCGTCGTGCCTTTCTTCTGCGCTGCGTCATAAACAGGTATGGAAGCTAACCTGGTTTGATGTCTGATTGCTTGTGATGAATGTTCTTTCAATTGATTTCAATTGGTTTTATGCGTGATGGGTGATTGTGTGAGTATGTGAGTGAGGAACAAAATTACTCATTTGTTATTTTAGCTGTGCATGATAGTGTGACTATGATGGTATGAAATTGCTATTTTTGTTGTGATGGTATGAAATTGCTATTTTGGTTGTTTGTTGGGATTTCACAAAAGGAATGTGGAAATGGCCTTTTGCACAATCCGCCGTACATAAAAGACAAAGGGTTCATTGCCCAATTCCTATAAACTATGAAAATAGTTACCCCACAACTTAGAAATAAAAGAATTACAGACTAAAAATTAAAATTCATTCAACTTAGAGACAAAAATTGTACCCACTTTGGGATTTTTAAGTCCCATTTCAAAACTTAAAATGTAAAATCCCTTTCAGTTTCGGTTGTAATGTGCACTCCCATCTCAACGGTTTCAAAATCACAAGAGTGATAGAAGATATTTTAAATATTTTTAAAAAAAAAATGTATTTGTAATATAAAATTAAATTAAAAAAAATAATATAATTAACTGATAATTTTAAAATATCATTTATAAACGATAGGAAGCGGTAATGTAAAGTAAAATTTTATTAACATCCACTTAACTTATAATCAAAAAACTAACTTATAAACTACTATTTATTTTTTTTACATTTATAATTTATATTTTCCGATTCAAATTGTTTTCTAATCACTTAGATTTAATACTAAATTATACATTTTAAATTTTAAAAAATAATAATTTTTAAAAGTAATTGAAAGGGTAAACCTAAAATTATTCTAAATTAAACTCAAAATATAATTAATTTTTGGGTTAAATATGTTTTTAGTCCCTATACTTTGGGGCGATTTTGGTTTTAGTCCCTCTTTCAAACTATAGTACAATTTAGTCCTTCAACTTTAGAAAACTCTGGTTTTAGTCCTTTTTACCAATTTTTTTTTAACTTTATTTGTTGTTTCAAGCATGTTTCGTTATAGTATTTGGATTGTTTACACTGTTTGACACATTTTTGCTTCAATGTTAACTGAGAAACGCGTTTGAAACAACAAATAAAGTTAAAAAAATTTGGTAAAAAGGACTAAAACCAGAGTTTTCTAAAGTTGAAGGACTAAATTGTACTATAGTTTGAAAGAGGGACTAAAACCAAAATCGCCCCAAAGTATAGGGACTAAAAACATATTTAACCCTTAATTTTTTAAGAAACTAACGTCAAAGCCGTAATTTACTATCTTCTATTTTAATTCATTTATAATAGTTTTCCCACCTGGGTTAATGAGCACATTTATTTTTTAATTTTGACACAATTGTAAATAAGCTATATGTTATATTTATTTTATTTTAACTAATTTTTCCCAAGCACTCAAAAGTTGAAAATTTATATGCCTGCATATATATCATGAAAGTTTCTTAAGAGATTATTAATTGCATTATTTATGACTGAATTGATTGTATGATTGAATTGATAATTTTATATAGAAAATTGTATAATTTTAATTTTGTAAAATTTAGGAATGGATCGAAATTAGATTAATTTACCACGTATTAGTGCTGAGTACGAGAGAGGTGTAGAGGAATTTATACAATTTGCGCNACGTAATGAGGGGAGAAGTGATGATGAAGTGAAGTTTAGATGTCCTTGTGTGAACTGTTTGAATGGGAGAAAGTTGAACGCAACCCAAATTAGAGAACACCTTATCTGTGATGGTTTCCTAAGATGCTATACAACATGGATATGGCACGGCGAAGAAATGCACTTTTCGACTGACTCGCAAACTGAATATGTTATTGATTCCACCATGGAAGAAGATCGACCAGATGAAGACAAATTAGAGGACATGATCCGCGATGTTGACGTAGAAAATTTTGCCAAAGCTCATGTGTATAAGACGATGTCGACTGATGCGGAAACACCTTTGTATGTCGGTTCAACTAAGTTCACATGTTTGTCAGTTGTGTTAAGGCTCATGAATTTGAAGGCGAGCAATGGATGGACTGATAAGAGTTTTACAGAATTGTTGACGTTGTTGAATGAAATGCTGCCAGATGGAAATACATTGCCCACTCGTAATTATGATGCGAAGAAAATTCTTTGTCCAATGGGTATGGAGTATAAAAGGATACATGTTTGTCCCAATGACTGCATTTTATATAAGAAAGAGTTTGAATTTTTGACAAATTCTCAAAAATGTGGGTTATCACGATACAAGTCAAGAAACAATAGTGAAGATAATGGTTAGATAGAAAAAAATGGATCTGCTTTGAAAGTAGTATGGTACCTTCCAATAGTGCCCAAACTTAAGCGTTTGTTTGTGAATCCCAAAGATGCTAAAAACCTTAGATGGCATGCAGATGAGAGAAAAATTGGCGGGCTGCTTCGTCATCCAACTGATTCAAAGCAATGGAAAATATTGATCAACAATTCCTCAAATTTGGTAAAGAGTGTAGAAATCTTAGGCTTGGTTTAACCACTGATGGAATGAACCCATTTGGTAATCTGAGTACCAATCACAGTTGTTGCACAGTTATATTGATAATGTACAACTTATCTCCTGCATTATGCATGAAGGGGAAGTACATGATGTTGTCTATGATGATATCTGGTCCAAAGCAGCCTGGAAATGACATAGATGTTTATCTAAGCCCACTAGTTGAAGACTTGAAGTTTTTGTGGGTTGATGGGGTTGAAATATTTGATGCATTCGCTTCTGAGACTTTTTTGATGCGTGCAATGTTATTTTGCACCATTAATGACTTTCCAGGTTATGGTAATTTGTCAGGATACAGTGTCAAGGGTCATAAAGCATTCAATGGATATCAAGAGAGGGACAAAGCACCAAATCCACTTACTGGCCTTCAAATTCTTGAAAAAGTTAATAAAATACATCATGTATTTGGGAAAACATCCAAGAAGTCATTTATAACGACCCCTTGGAAGAAGAAAGCAATATTCTTTGATCTTCCATATTGGTCAAAGTTAGATGTTCGACATTGTATAGATGTGATGCATGCAGAGAAGAATGTGTGTGATAGCTTGATTGGTACACTACTCAACATTCAGGGAAAGACAAAAGATGGAGTGAATGCTCGTTTGGATTTGGTTGACATGAATATCCGAGAAGAGTTGGCACCCAAGGAGNTTGGTAAACGTACTTATTTGCCCCCTGCATGTTACACAATGTCTAGACAAGAGAAGATAAGTTTTTGCCTTTGTTTAAAGAGTATCAAAGTACCAAAAGGATACTCTTCAAATATGAAGAGTTTAGTGTCGATGCAGGACTTAAAGCTTGTTGGCATGAAGTCNCACGATTGTCACGTCTTAATGCAACAGTTGTTACCGGTGGCTATTCGTGGAATTTTGCCTAAAAATGTTAGGCATACCATAAACAGGATGTGTTCATTTTTCTCGTCAATATGTAGTAAAGCCATCGATCCTACAGAGTTAGATGAACTTCAAGGCGAAATTGTTATCATCTTGTGTCAACTAGAGATGTTTTTCCCTCCATCTTTTTTTGACATCATGGTACATTTACTTATTCATTTGGTTAGAGAAATCAAGTTGTGCCGACTGGTATACTTAAGATGAATGTATCATATTGAGCGTTATATGAAGATTTTGAAGGGTACGTTAAAAATCCATATCGTCCTAAAGGTTCAATGATTGAAAGGTATATTGCTAAAGAAAGTATCGAGTTTTGTTCAGATTACATGACATCAACGAATCCAATAGGAGTTCCTCGCACATTATGGTTGAATAAATTTTCTACAAGTAAAAGCATCTGAGGTGTGAATGTGGTGACAAAAGATCGCGAAGGATTGTTGCAAACGCATCTTTATATATTAAACAACACAAATGAGGTGATCCCGTTTTTGGAAGCACAATAAGCCATTGTTAAGAATAAAAATCCAAGACAATTAGAGAAATGGCGGTTGATGGAGCATAACAAAACATTTATGTCTTGGTTCAAATCTGAAATTGACAAAGGGCCACATTCTTCTCAAACTTTATTGTGGCTTGCAAATGGTTTAAAGTTTGATGTCATGTGTTGTATAGGTTATGAATTTAATAACTGCACATTCTATACGAAGACTTTGGATGATAAAAGCACAATACAAAATAGTGGAGTCAGTTTAGAAGCTGAGTCGCTTCAATTTTCCACATCAAAAGATCAATCTTCTATACTTGGATCAATGAGATATTATGGTATAATAGAAGAGATATGGGAGGTTGATTACACCAAGTTTTTTGTTCCATTGTTCAAATGTAAGTGGTTTGACAATAAGAGTGGTGTGAAAATAAATGAAAGTGGTATGACACTGGTTGATTTTCGAAAGGTGGGTTACCGAGACGAACCGTTTATCATGGTACATCAAGCATCTCAGGTTTTTTATGTCAAAGATCCTGCGTCTGACCATTGGTATGTCGCTCAAGGCAAAAAACAAATTAAAGTTAACGAAGACAATCTGATTAATATTCATATTGCTGACAACCATTCATTTCAAACTACAACAAATNTGGATGACCAATCTCTAGTTGACGACGATGTACATGCAATTCGGTCAGATCATGATGAGGGAATATACATATGATGAATCCATATCTTTATGTATGAATTTCTAATTTCTGTATAAGTATTTTATTAATATCACATAAGTTTTCCTTTTATATATTTCCTATGATTACTATTACATGTTTTGTTAAATTATATGATATTACATAAGTCTTTTATTAATATTTCATGTTGCNATNTATTTTGACANATNTATGNNTGATNATNCACATTCTTCAGGGGATGAGGCTCCCCCTACCAGATCCACTAGAGGACCCACCAGGATAAAACAACTGGCCCCAATGCTGATGACTTCCGATCATACCTTGGAGTAGTGACACATGACAGGATTAGTATTCTGACTCCATCTTTTGACCATGTGCCAGAGGTTGATTGGAACATTATATGGAACAATATATTGGTGTCGCAACCGGAAAAATCGCGACGAGACGACGACGATCCAAAAAGAAATTAATAATTTGAAAAATATATTTTGGAGTCGCCACCATAGTTTATTCTGNAAAACTACGGAAAAACCATAAAATGACAAGGCAAGATCTGNGAAAACCGAATTTCGGGTTCGGGAATCGGTTACGTGTAGGGAAGGTATTAGCACCCTACAACGCCTGCCCTAAGGCAGTACCTTTAATTAAATGCGCGAATAAAAATGTGGTTTGCAAAATGTTTAACTATCCCAAG
>NC_028351.1:34074269-34076087 GCF_000741045.1 Vigna radiata var. radiata
TGATTATATGTTTGACTTTTTCTTTCTTGACATCAGTGCACACATGCTTGAACTTATTGGCAAAAGGATGGTTTTGAAGAGAATGAGAGTCATTCGGAATGGTTTGAAAGACTGGGACCAGCACATGGGGACTTCAATCCTCAAATGAGTGTCAAGACGAAACACAATATATCAAAAATTTTGCCCCGGTTTTGTGTTTAAGAAAATGAGCTGAGGTTTAGATCCATGACAATTAGGGTGAAAATTACAAAGGAGATTTTCAAAGCTGCCCCAGTCTTGAGGTTATGGATTGATGAAAAACTTGTGTAAGACTCACAAAGTTTCCCAATTGTTGTTTGCTTTTTCTTTGTTTATTGTGGTATGAGTTGATGACAAACTCAAGTGAGACTCACAAAGTTGTCCCGGTTTTTCTTTGGTAAGGGTTCTGTTTGAATGAGGTATTGAACATGAAAAGGACCGGCAAAAAGGGTGACCCCAAATTAATTTGATTTTTCTTTTGCATGCTTCTGGTTAGATGGCAGGGTGATCCCCTCTTCTTGAGACATTTATTTTTCTTCTTTTCTCTTTTTTTTTCTTCTTTTTCCACTTTTATCTTTTTTCTTTTTTTTTTTTTACAACACTTTGAAAGTCATTTCTCCTCATCGCAAAATTAAGCTTCATGAAAATTTTAGCAAACATTATCCAATCTGCGTGGACTTTATTAAGCTTGTAACGTGGCTACGGGCTAAAAGGGTTTTGAAAGAAAGGATATTAAGGCCCAAGTGAATGTTTGTTGGTTATTATTTTTTGAAACAAGGGTTATCATTTAAGTATTGAATCAACTATTTGACTTTTTGAGCACTTTGCTTTTCTTGAACTTTAGTTTTCATTCTTTTTGCTCGACATCACTTCGTGATTGATTTTTCCTTCCCCTTTTTTTTTCTTTTCGTCTCTTTTTCTTGTTCATCCTCCTTGATGAATTTTTTTGTTTGATCATTGAGTACTCTTCATTTTCAATATAAGTTGACTCTTACCTGATGGAAACCCTTGCTTGGGGATAATTTTGGAAAAATATTTTATTTTTGGCTCAAACCGGGTGACAATGGATATATAGTTTTTGCTTTTAGGTAAAGTCAAGAAGGCCACACATCATTTTGAACTCTGATTGCTTTATTTTCAAAAGATTAATTTTGTGACTGGATGACCTCAACACGAGTTCTTTTCTTTTTATTTCTTCGCTTTTTTTTTTGTTTTTTTTTTGTTTTTTTTTTTTTGTTGTGAAAATTCTTTTGTTCTTTTGTTTGCCTCAATGTATTCAGGGATCACCCAACTAGTGCAAGCGAGAAAATTTTGGCCAGACCAATTTGCCCCAGTGAAAAGGTTTTCTTTGTTATTGAGGGCAACGACGATGTTTTTAAAAGGGAAATCCTTTATTTTGGAAAAATGAAGGGCGAAGGTTTTCAAGCAGCATGTGCACAAACGTCTTGAGAAAAGCGTCAAAATTGTTATTTTTGATTTAACATTTGACCTCGGAAAAGTCTGACACTACAACTTTTGTTTTTTTTTTTATTGCCATTTTTTCATCATTTTTTCTTCTTTTTTTTTGCTATTTTCCAAAAACAAGAGTTTGAAGATTTGCAAGAAAGACAAATGACTCAAGATCGCCATCATTTTTCAATTTTGTTTTCCACAATACCCTTTCAGCACTCGATTCCCAGCACTACTTGGAGAAACCCTGTAGAGAAAGTTCGCATTTAAAGTCATGGATGACGGTGCGATATCAATGAACACAGATCTCTTGGCAAGATACTTCACAACATCAAATTCGCTTGTTCAATG
>NC_028351.1:34076587-34096522 GCF_000741045.1 Vigna radiata var. radiata
GACCATTTGATCCATTCATTCTAGCTCTTAATGTTAGACAAGTTTATTATGTCCCATATCCAGCATTTCACAACATTGACAAACGTGGTTGGTGTGTTGCAATACAAACCAAGCCTAGGGGTCGCATTGAGTCAAATGATGTTGAAGACGATATCCCTTTCCAAGTTGATGAAATGACACATGGAAATGAAATTATTGAAGTTGAAGGTGTATCTGCATTGCAAGACTTCGATGGTGATGATGAAGAGTTAGAAGGAAAAATACAAGAACATGAAGAAGAAGGAGAAGAACAAGATGAAGAACAAGACGACGATGAAGAAGAACTTGAAGAAGACGATGATGAAGATGATGATGATGACTATGATGATCATAGTGACGCATCAAACAACGATGACAATCAAGATGATGAAGACGATTGAATTAATTAAATGCTTGTATTTTGACATTTCTACGATTCACAATTATATAATATTAAATCATTTATTAAATACAAATTGTCTACTTTGCGTTTAATTGTCTATTATTTATTTATATATTTTAAATTACAGTAATGTCAGGACAGGAGCCTTCACGTCCTGACAAGGGCAAGACGGTAAAAAAGTCTAGGAACACGAAGTACGTTGTTAGAGTTCCTTCGGAGATACCATTCTCCAATGCCAGAGCTCGACCAGATGTTGGATCCTCACGTCGACCACCACCCCCTTCTACGGCGTCCACACCTTCTATCGGGCCCACACCTTCTACTATAGGGCCCACTCCTTCTACTATAGGGCCCACTCCTTCAGTTGTAGGGCCCACACCTCCTACTGTAGTGCCTACTCCTTCAGTGGTAGGACAAACACCATATATTCATCCCTCTTTTATCCCCACACCACCTTCTATACCATCTCCAGATGTACATCAGCCATCTGCTAATGCTGCTGATTCGACTGATACTATTGATTTGGATGATCCTGCTCCTCATGATCGACCATTCATTGAGCCGTGCGGAAAAGGGTAATACCATATATTCTTCTTAGTCTTGTATTTTGCATTAAATTNTTGATCNTACTATNNTTGTACATTCATAACTTTCTTACATTCATATTTCAGGTTTCTTCCTTCTAGAGTTGCTTCACAGGCCATCACTAGGACTATTAAGCAACAATTTCTNNAGCNNTNGNCATCATGGGGAGTAATCTCTGACGACGACAAAAAACTGTTTTGGGAGAGATTTAAGGTAAAACCATGTGTTACTTAATCATCTTGCATCAGCATATTCAAATAGGAATTTCATTTGCTTTATTTTAACATTATCTATTGTAACAGCAAAAGGTACAGTGGGCACCTGAGCATGAAACTCAAATTCACAAAAACTTTAACATGAAAGCATCTCACCGATTATCAGAAATGTTTAGAGATGCCCGGATGGCAGGACAACGCCCTTATTGGGTGGGGGAGCACATATGGAATTCATTATTGGCGCATTGGAATACGCCACAATATCGCATTAAATGTGCTACCGCCCAGAAAAATAGGGCATCAGAAAAAGGTGGTGCACTGCATACTGGAGGATCCATCACCACACATGAACATGTGATTCGTATGGTAAAAATCTTGATTCTTTTCTTATCAATAACTCAATAACATCATGTACTTTGAAATTAATATATATATGTGTCATTCGTATGTTTTAAAATATTACAGGCAGCGGCGCTTGGACGGGCTGTTCATGTTGATGAGGTCTTTACACAGACTCATATTCGCAAGGGGACTGGTGAATATGTTGATGAGAGGTCTCGCAAGACCATTGTAAGTAAAATTTTTAACAACATTCAATTTTGTACTCTTTTTTCACACTTTCAAATTAATGTTACTGATGTTTTCTATCTTATTTAACAGGAAGATTTTTCTGCGAGATTGACACAGGCAACACCAGAGGGGGGATCTGGTGCTGATGAAGAAATGATCAGGACCCAATGCTGGGTTGATAGAGTCGGGGGAAAAAAGAAAGGACGATTGTATGGGGTAGGGCAACTTGCCTCTCATTATAGTGCTGGAAGAGGAGGCATATTCAGACATCAACCATCTACCTCTACCACATTTGACCCGAACAATGTCGTCAGCAAAGATGCTTATGATTCACTTCTAGCCAGATTTGAAAATCTGGAAAATCTGGTTAGGACATTGGTTCCTCAGCAAGGACATACCGCCCCCATCATCATCCCAGCAGCCTCCTTTCCAGACCACGGTTGTGCAAGACGAAGATAGTGATGATTCTGATGATCGTGATGATCCTAATGCTGATGGTTATCATAGGTTTTGATATTTAGGAACTTTAGAAAAAAAATTTAGTTAGGTTTTCTTTTTTAAGAACTTTGACACTTATCAAACTTTGAAGTTAGTATTTTAGTATCAAACTTTGTTTTGCATTTTAAACTTAGAAATTTGGGATTGCATTTTAAACTTTGTTTTGAAACTTATCATCTTTGGAAACTTAGAATGATTGAAGTTTTCTTGATGAATGTTGAATGATTACATTTGAATTGATGTTTGGAATTGATGTTGTCTGGATAAATTGCTGTTTGGGATTGTTGATTATTCATTTGCAGGTTTTGGGTTTAATAGAGAAGCAAATTGGCTTCAAAAAAGACTGTCAAAATTACAGACGGCCTCCAGGCCGTCGCTTACACACTTTCGAACAGCGTTACCGAGGGCCTCATGACCTTCGGTATTACCCACGGCCTAGTGGCCTTCGGTATTACCCACGGCCTGTGGCCTTCGGTATTACCGAGGGCTTTTAGGCCCTCGGTAATACCGAGGGCCAAAAGGCCGTTGGTAACGTTTCCGACAAGCAAATTACCGACGGCTTTGGAGCCGTCGACAGGCCGTCGGTAAGGTGGGTTTACCGACGGCTTTTGGTCCGTACCGAGGGCTTTTGGCTGTCGGTAAATCCCTTCTTTTTTGTAGTATAGGATACTTTACTGAGTTATGTAGAACCAATCCTCACCCAATATAGTGTTTCGCTCTAATGCACTAGCGTATAAGGGTGTGTTCCTATCACTCTACTATCACAATGTCACACAACTCAACTTTGCCATTCGTTTTACCCAAATTTAACACATTCACAAACAAGTCAACATCACAAGGACTCTCATTGCCTTGTATTGTGGTTGGGCTAAGAAAGAAACATGGTTTTTCTAGACAACAAAGCACCTTGACCTAAGAGATTAAACTATTCAAATCATGCATATAAGTTTCTCTTTTGCTTCACTTAAATTACAACCACTTTCTAACTTATAACCCAACTTTCTTTCATTCAATTCTCTTTTCTTTCTTCTTTTTCCTCAGTTTTCTATTTTTCTAATTTTTTCTCAAACCCTTAAAAAACAAATTCCCCCAAACTTTAAACCATTCTCCTGCAACAAACATGATTACTCTATTCAGCTCAAGGTAGGGAAATCAGGGATTTTTCCTTAGGTTTCAAGTTCAAAGAGGTAAAACATCTTTCATTAAGGTTCAAGAGGTTTGTATTGGCTTATTTGGCTCAAGCATGTAAATAAAGTAGAAGAAAAATATGGCCTTGATCATGTTTGACAAGCAAGTAATTGATTCAAACCAGAGAAACTCAGGCAAAGTGAGTTGTGTTCTAACATGATAGCATTCACAAGAAAAATTTAAGGCATAACATCTCACAAGGTTAACTTAAGGTTCCACAAACATCATCAAACAGCTGCCATCATTATTGATCGCAGTTAAACATAAAGCATTCTCAGACTGTTCATGATGAAAACAACACAATTTAAACTAACTTGATCCATCTCAAACATCATTTCAAATTCAAGTATAAGCATCATGGATCAGCACAGTCTATCAATCCAGATAACTTAACCAAAACTAAAACTCAAAAAAGAAAAAGTTTCATTCAAGCAAAAGCTAAAACCAAATCAACTAGCAACCAAAATAAAAGGCATCAAAATAAAAAGTCTTGTGAAACTCATGATGTGCTCTAATCACTCATATCTGCATTAGTCGTGCCATCATTGTCAAATTCCTTATTTTCTACACCAACTGTTGCGGCTCCACCTCCCCCAGTAAATTGGGTTGGTCCCCAAGCCATGCTACTTGGGCCGCATATTCCTCTGATGACATCTCTCTGTGTGGCGGCATTTGTTTTGATTCTCTTGGAGTTGGATAAAGAAGTCATTTCTGCACAAAAAGATTGAACTAAAGTTTGCAAAAATGAGCCCACAATGTAAGTATGCATTTGTAACAAACAATCATTAGATTACATGATCATGATTTCATAAGGTAGAAAACATACTATATATGCAAGAAAAATCACTAAACACAGGTTGGAGCATGAAAAATTTGAAGCAGAACAGAAAACCAGAGTTGCAGGCCAAATCTAGTCCGCCTCGTGGGGCTCGGGCGCCCCTGAGAAAAGGGGGCTTAAGCGCGAGTGGGCCAGAATGCAGAAAACTGGCTTTGTGCAGTCCGCGCTTGAGCGCCCCTCAACAATGGGGGCTTGGGCGCCATACCAGATTGCAGTGGCCATCCACGCGAATAGGTCCCTGTTGCACCACAGAACGAACCTGATTTCTTTCACTAATCTAGCCTTCAACCCCTTCGTTATGGTTGTGGTTTGAGAGTCGTCTTTCCCAATCAAAACTGGTTGTGTTTCCTCCAATGGTTCTATCTAGTTGTTTGTGTTCGTCCTTGGGACGAGGTCTGCCATAGCCAACTTTGACTGGTTGGTTTTTCTTCTGTTTACCTGGGGATACATTTTCAGATTGGCGGCATAGCATTCCGTCGTCATCTTCTGATCCGCCCGCACCGTGCAAATCGTTCCTTTATTGGATGGATACTTCATGGTGAGATGTGGGGTGGACACGATAGCCCCAAAATCATTCAGGCATGGGCGTCTTAGGAGGGCGTTATATGAAGTGTTGGCTTCCAGTAGCAAATAACGTACCCTCCTCTCCTCACTGTCCCGTTTGGTGCCTAGGCGAGTACGTAGGTCGACGTATCCCCGTGTGTCCATTCTTTCTCTCGCGAATCCCATTATTTGCTCGTTGTATGGGACAATCAAGTCTTCTAAAATGTCCATCTACCGGAAGGTTTTCCAGTAGAGGATATTTACATAGCTTCCTTGGTCAATGAGTACCTTGCTCACACCATAACGGGCTATTTCCGTTGTGACGACCGTAGGGTCATCCTGGTCGGGATCTGGGGCGTGAAAATCTTCATCCATGAAAGTGATGGGGGGCATGGATCTTCTGGACTTATCCACTGAACGGACGGAGCACAACGCTCAAACGTGCCATTTCGGAGCAGAAGATGAGGAGCCCCCCGAGATCGTATTAATGTGTCCCCGTAATGTCCGATTGTTACTTCTTTCACGACTTTGGCTTCTCCGCCTTTCATATCGCTGGCGGTTGTTCTGTCCCTATCTTGTCCTTTCCACCCTGTCAGCCCGATGTGGGCTTCGCCTCCTAGGACTTCGTTCTCTTCGTGCTTCCTGTGGGTGGTCGACTTTAAAATACTTCCTCAGTTTACCCGCTCTAATAAGTTCTTCAATCTTATATTTTAAGGTCACACATTCCTCCATGGTGTGACCCATGTTTTGATGGTAGAGACAATACTTGTTGCCATCTACTCCGGCCGGGGTGGGACACTTCTTGGGCACTTGAAGCAACTCTGTGTTGAGTGCCTCTTGTAGTATCCTTGCGCACGGGGCATTCGAAGGGGTATATTGCTAGAAATTTGGGCCTCTAGGAGCCTCCCTCTACTTCCTTCATCCCGATTGGCTTGATGGATTATCGAATCTTTTACTGTCAGCCTTTTCATTATGCGCCTCCTGATTTTCTTTCTTGTATTACAGTTTCATCTCCTCGTCTCGGACCTCGTCTGCAGCTCTTCCATAATCTTCGGTGCCCGTCGACAAACGCTGTCCTTAAAGTGTTGGGCTTAAGGGTCGACAAGATGTACTAGAGGGCTAATTCAGTATTGAGGCCCTTTGCCTGACGCACGAGCTTTTGATATCGATCCATAAACACCTTTAGAGTTTCCTTATTCCCCTACTTCAGGTTCACCAGGTCAAAAATAGTAGTGTCTTGGGCACTACTGCTAGCGAACTGGCGGTTGACCATGTGCCATAATCCTTCAAAATTTTCTATAGAATTGTGAGGCAAAGAGTTAAACCACTTCAATGCCTCCCCCTCCAATGACAGGGAGAATGCTCGACACCATATGGCATTGCTCCCGGTTCTGAACGCTATAGCGTTAGTAAAAGCTTTGACGTGATCCACTGGGTCGATGGTACCATCGTACATCTTGAATTGAGGTGGAACGAATTGTTCCAAAATGTGAACGTCCATGATAGCATGGACGAACGGTAGGAGGATTTTCGAACTCTCGGTCTTCACCACCAATTGCTTACTAATTGCAGCACTTTCAGTGTGATCGGCCTTAGCCTTACTTCCATCGACAGCCGTCTCGGTCGACTTCCAGGACAAATCTCGCGCACTACTATATTCGGCCTTATCCTCCCTGGTCGCCTTGTCGTGCCCACCGTCTACTCCTTCTCCGATCTCAAGCTGTTTCCCCTTCCCTAACCGGGCCAAGCACTCCGCCCGCACGGTCACCATCTCCTCTTCATGACGTTGCTACATTTCCTTCAACTTCTGCTGCAACATTCTAACCATCTCTACCGGGTCCTCCGTGCTCATGTTCCTTATCACTACCATTGGGTTGAACCGCTCGTGCCCCACGGTGGGCACTAAAATGTTTCGGTTGTGAGGACGAGCTATCACCTATACCTCCACAATTTGTCTTCTGAACCGTCCAGTGTTCTCTTCTAGGCCTCTTGTTCTTCGATTATCGACCGGTCAGTCGGGTACCTGCCAAAGATGCTCCGACGCTCAAGTCAATTCAAGGTCAACTTAGTGAATTTAAGACAACAGTAAATGTGCAATGAATGTATCCTATCTACCTCATACCTTTGATCTGTATTTATAGTTTTTACCGTGAGCCTATAATTAGTGAAACCTTAATCACGACCCAATCCTGGCCCAAATGTCCTAATTACATTTCACCCTAATCTTGTGATAAACCTAGGGTTGTCGCATACCTTCCGTCCTAGACAACCGGTCTTGTCTTTTATGAGATAAATTTTGGACCGTCTGATCCTCCCAATACATTACTCTATATTAATATGTTTGAAATTGTATTTATACTTTATGATTTTTTATTTACATTTGATCTAACTATTTATATGTTTTTCATATTCTAACAATTACTTAATGCAATAAAATAAAGGTTTAAACCCTTATTTGGTCCTTGTATTTGTGTGTCAATCTCAATTGGGTCATCGTTTTATTTTTTGTCTCAATCAGGTCCTATTATTTGTAAAAATGAAACAATTATACCCTCTCCGTTAAATAATGATTAACACCGTCTACCACTGATGACTTGTGCACAGAAAATTATCTCAGTCATAAAAATTTTAATACGTGGATTTTAGTATATAATAAAAAAACTTTCTGACGCTGAATTAGGTTTTTTAATTGAGGGTTGTCGTCGATCACCACGCCAACATCCTCTTTCCTTCTCCGTTCGCAAGCAGGGAAACTCTTTCCTCCATCTTCGAGTCGAAGGCTACCGTCGTCAGCGAGGCTGGACGTCGCGGCCATCACTCACAAGGCCAGTCGCCGCGAGCTTGCGCCGAAAGGAACAACGCCCTTCACGGCAACCCAAACCCTCGTGAATCGTTTGGAGACTCTCTTCTTCTCCCCCTCACACCGCTAGAGAGAAAACCTCTCACCCTTTATTTGCACCACCTCTAATGGCGTCATTGGGAGCAACATCAAACTGTGCTCTTGAATGCAGATGAATGAATAATAATAAAAGGGAAAATGGTTTCTGAGTTTTGCTCTGTGTGTGGGTGTTGGAAATTTGTCTTTGTCATGGGTAATTGGTTCTTATTTCTGTGGCTCTTTGCAGTGTAGGTTGAGGATGACGGTGTTATGCTTGAATTGGTATGGAGGTTCTGATGAGTGAATAGAGTGGTTCTAGTGAAGATGCAGATATTGATTCTGTTTTTTCTTTTTGTTGTATTTTTCTGGTGAGTGTCCAGCTTAATGGTTCAATTTTATTGTTGATTGGGGTGAACAGAGACATTGAAGGTTGTGAAAAATCGAAGAACTCGTGATGTTCAGTGGTCTTAAAGCAGTCTTAAAACGGATTGACACCAAAGGGGTTTTCATAGCTTCATTGTGAGGGCGTGCTCAGCGGCCTTTTGATGTGTATTTCTCTGCATAATAGCTCATTATGGCACGTGATTCTGCACAAACAGATAAAAAAACCAGACAGATTTTAACGATAGGAGAATAAATGACTTTAAATCTTATTAATCACTCAACAAAAACATGAATAGAAAAAGGAAAACTTTTGGAGATGAAAGTGTCATTAACCATATAAAGTGTAGTCTCCATCTTGGTTGACAGGAACAACTCCGAAGGGCTACAGATGTGATTAATAAAGAAGATGAATGAGAAGATGAAGAACGAAGGAATCTTCAAGAGAGAGATAACAAAAAAAAGAGTTTTTGAACCTGTAACTTGAGATACTCGGGACTTTTGTGCTCGCCCTTAGTGACATCAACAGGGATAACCTCAAATTCGATCTCCTTCTCAATGAAGGAAACAAACACTCGTTTGATTTCTGATACTCATAGAACCAAATTCCCAAATTGTTAAATCCCTAATTCCTTCCACTGATTCAATTAAAAAACCTCAATTAAAAAACCTAATTCCACGTCAAAACTTTTTTTTATATACTAAAATCCACGTATTAAAACCTTGATAAGTCAGCTAATTTTCTGTGCACCACGTCATCAGTAGTAGACGTCGTTAGTCATTGCTTAATAGAGAGGACATAATTGTCTTATTTTTACAAATAATAGGACTTGATTGAGACAAAAAATAAAACGATGACCTAATTGAGATTGACACAAATACGAGGACCAAATGAGGGTTTAAACCTAAAATAAAAGAAAAATAATTACATAACTTAATATACTCATTCTAAAACTGTTTACATTATGTCAAATATTAGTAGAAAGTGTTTTTTAAGCCTAACTCATCCCCTACACTCTGATACCATATTAAGAAGTAGATTTTAAGTCTAACTGAACCCCACAAAACCGACTAGTAAGGTGAGGATTGCACCCACTCTTATATATCATAAATTGGCCATATCTCTAGTCGATGTGGGACTTAACTCTAGGTTTTATCTTTCATTTTCGTTTCTCTCTTCTCTGTATAGAATTCGAATCATAATTTATATTTCAATTCCATAGTTGATTTCGTTTTCTGCAAAAAAAAAAAAAAGAAAGAAAAAGAGTTAGGCTTAAAAACCACTTTCTAATATGATATCATAGTTAGGTTAGAGCCTATCCTAGCGAGATCTATGTGGCATTTTGTTCCATTCGCTATCGGGCTGCTATTGGACCACCCAATAATTCTACTTTTGCCCTCGAGATGTTTATACATTGGTGTGAATAGGGTGTGTTGGAAGTCCCACATAAACTAGAGATAAAGCCAATTTATAATATATAAGTGGGTGCAAACCTCACCTTACAAGCCGGTTTTGTGAGGTTGAATTAGGTTAAAAAACCACTTTCTAATATGGTATCAAAGTCATGATTGGAGTTTATCCTAACGAGATCTATGTGGACATTTGAGTTAGGCTTAGGCTTAGATTGTGTGATAGTAATGATTGTGTTCCTATTGAATTAGCTTTAATCTTTATATTGATTAACCTTTTTTCAATGTTTTTCTCTGCTTTGATCTAACTATTTTGAATATGTTATGTCTCAGTTGAAGTCGAAGTTCTTTTGATATTTTAAAAGTGTTTTCTATTAAATTTTTCCTTTTAATCCTACTTGCCTTGACATTTGTGTTATTTCCTTCAAAACATTTTCACCGGGAATTAGGAAACTAGTATGCATGTTTTGGTTATTGTTTTAAGTTTTACTTTACTTTTAATATATTATAGACCTAAAATTGTAATGAAATATAAATTATCATGCATTTTAATAATTTATGCATACTTTTCTCATAATTCAAACTTTGCTATGACATATATTAATTAGTTAAATATATTTGTAATATTTGCCACATTTTTATTTTTCGAGAACAGTAGACGTACGAAAAATAAAATACAATGTAAGAACTATATTGAAAGTCATTGACAATAAATTACATAATGTATGAAAAAACATATTCTACCAAATTATTGGTTTATTTAATATTTAGTTATAAGATAACACGAAATTTACAACGTAACATTAGTTTTAGTATGATAGAGATATAATTTGAATGACGTAAAATAATTACGTTAAGTGGGGAAGAGAGGAGAGAGTTGGCTTGAAGTTCAGCGTGTTCATAGGCGGACAGCTTATTGATAACCATTTTCTCTAGAACTTTGCATCGTTTTACACATTGCGATGATTGGATTTGTTTCTAACTCTTTTCGTGTAAAGTGATACATATGACTAATGTTTTTGTTTTCTTCCAACAAAGCTATGCATTAGTGACAGAGATTCCACTTACTTAAAAGTTTAAAGCATTACACCACTTTCCCTTAATCAATTTTATGGTCAAGTCTTTTCACCATCTCATCACTTCACTTTTTGAGTAAAATAAATTAAAAATAATAATAAACAACAATTACACTATAATCATATCATATAAATCAAAGTCATCCTAAAATATAAATACACAGCACAACCTTAATATCTTACTTTAAGTATATAAACTATATCAACTATATTTTTTAATGAATAACAATAAGGACTGTTATTTATTTTAATGTATATATTCAGAGAACTAACATTCTTTGTATTTCAACATAACTTTTTTAAGAGTGTCTCATTTTCAACATATCAAGTTGTTAAAAGTACGAATCAACGTTACCATTCGTCCGTTTATGCTGGAAACTATATGTAGAATATATTCTAATGTTAAGGAAATAAAGATTCTCTTTAATTTATATATCTAATTTACATAAGATGAATATTTTATATTTAATTTATTGTAATTTTAAATTATGAAATACAATTCATACAGATATATAATTGTGCACGTGTAGTATATTTTTTAATTTAGATGATTCCTGTGTT
This sequence comes from Vigna radiata var. radiata, assembly GCF_000741045.1. Taxonomy (NCBI): domain Eukaryota; kingdom Viridiplantae; phylum Streptophyta; class Magnoliopsida; order Fabales; family Fabaceae; genus Vigna; species Vigna radiata. Next base: position 34,087,752 of record NC_028351.1, read on the forward strand.
CGGGTATGTGTCATATATGTATCCGTGTGGGTCATATGTATGTCTATGCTTTATTGCAGTTGCTTTACAAGCATGCCTTTTTATTCAAACTTCACCACGTGTTTTACGAAAAGAAGGTAAGAATGGTTATAATTGAGGTTCACATAGGATTTATGAATCGATATGAGATTTCAAACATAACGAATATTTGAGATAACTCTTTTGTTATATATATGTGGTTATGGAGAGTGCTTTAACTCATCAACATTAATCTAGTTTTGATACTCACCGAATTCTATCCATTTTGTGTGTGATGATAACTTCCACAACAATCTCAATGAAGAATCCAGTTCATTTTAGATTAATGATGTTTGTGCTGTGTGTGGTGTCGCAGGTTGTTCATGGTGAAATGAGATGCATTCCAACTGAGAGGGAAGCACTGCTACAGTTCAAGGGTGGCATTGTGGATGAATACGGCATGCTCTCCTCTTGGACCACTCCTCACTGCTGTGAATGGAAAGGGATTCGCTGCAGCAACCTCACCTCCCATATTATAAGCCTCGACCTTCATGGAGATATATATGAAGAAAGTTATATGAGCGGAGAGATCCACAAGTCGTTGATTGATTTATCACAATTACAGTATTTGAACCTCAGTTCTAATTATTTTCCAGACACTCGCATCCCAGAGTTTTTTGGTTCTCTCAAAAACTTGATATACCTTGATCTTTCATCATCTCGTTTTCACGGAAAAATTCCAATACAACTTGGGTTTCTTTCTCATTTGAAATACTTGAATCTTGCTGACAATTCTTTAGAGGGTTCAATCCCTTATCAGCTTGGCAATCTCTCCCAATTGCAGCATCTTTATCTTAGTGGCAATCATTTGGTAGGAAATATACCTCCTCAACTTGGAAAGCTCTCCCAGTTGCAGCATCTTGATCTCAGTTGGAATGGTTTTCATGGAAATATACCTCCTCAACTTGGAAACCTCTCCCAATTGCATGAGCTCTATCTTGGACAATATTTTGATCTCAAAATTAGTGACGGAGGTGAGTGGCTCTCAAATCTCATTTCTTTAACCCATCTTTCTTTGGAATATGTATCAAATCTTAATACTTCTCATACTTGGTTGCAAGTGATTGCAAAGCTACCCAAACTAAGAGAACTAAGTTTAGTTCATTGTAGCCTTTCCGACCATTTCATTCTGTCATCCAAACGTTATAAGTTCAATTCTTCTAGTTCCCTCTCTGTCCTTCATCTTTCTCAGAACACCTTCACATCAATGGTATTCCAGTTGGTCTCAAACATCACTTCCAACCTTGTTGAGCTTTATCTTAGTTATAACAACTTGGAGGGTTCCACATCAAGTCATTTTGGTATGGTAAAGAATTCGCTTAGGCATCTTGACCTCTCCTATAATAATTTAAAGGCCAGGGATTTGGAATCCTTCATTAATATATGCACCTTACATTCTTTAGACATGCATTCAAACAATTTGACTGAAGACCTTCCCTCCATTCTCGGTACTTTGTCCGGTGGTTGTGTTAGACACTCATTGCAATATTTGGATTTGTCATCAAATCGCATCAGTGGCACTTTGTCTAACATTTCAATATTCTCCTCTTTGAAAACATTGTTTCTTGATATAAATCGGTTAAGTGGAAGGATACCTGAAGGTGTAATTTTACCATCTCCTTTGGAGCGTTTGTCAATTAGCTCAAATTTCTTAGAAGGTGGAATTCCAATATCATTTGGGGATGCTTGTTCTTTGCAATCATTAACCATATATGATAATAGATTGAGTGTTGAGCTTCCGATGATAATTTCTCACTTGTCTGGATGTGCTAGATATTCATTGCAAGTATTATATCTACATGCTAATCAAATCAATGGCACACTACCTGACTTCTCGACATTCACATCTTTAAAAATATTAGATCTCTCTGATAACAAGCTAAATGGAGAGATTCCAAAGGACATTCAATTTCCACCTAAACTGGAAGGCCTCTTTATGAATGCAAACTCTTTAAAGGGTGTGTTGACAGACTACCACTTTGCTAACATGTCTAAGTTACAGAGATTGGATTTATCTGATAACTCCTTGGGCTTGGCATTTACTCAAAACTGGGTTCCACCTTTTCAATTGCTATCTATATACTTGAGATCTTGCAAGCTAGGTCCAACATTTCCCATGTGGTTGCATACACAAAATAAATTTGTCGATATTGACATTTCAAATGTTACAATATCAGATAATATTCCTGATTGGTTTTGGGCTAAATTACCTCTACAAAAGGTGATGACAATGAATATTTCAAACAATAATTTACAAGGTACAATTCCAAATGTTTCATCAACGTATGTTTCTACTTCCATGTACCTTGGATCAAATCAATTTGAAGGTTATATTCCTCTATTTTTACGGAATTCTCAAATTCTTGATTTATCAAAAAATAAATTCTCAAATCCTCTTTCATTTTTATGTGAAGATTATGCAATTTCAGTTCAAATTCATTTAGACATTTCATATAATCACCTATCTGGAGATATCCCAGATTGTTGGAAACAATTGAATTCACTAGTTTATCTAGATTTGAGTCACAATAACTTTTCAGGAAAAATTCCTACTTCAATGGGATCGCTTCTTGATCTCAGAGTATTGTTGTTGAGAAACAACAATTTAGTAGAACGAATCCCTTTCTCCATAAGAAATTGCAGAAAGCTAGTAATGCTTGATTTGTCAGAAAACAAATTATCGGGATCTATCCCTGATTGGATTGGGACAATGGAAGAGTTGCAAATATTAATTTTGAGAAAAAATCAATTCCTTGGGAGTTTACCAACTACGGTTTGTTGTCTAATAAGCCTTCGTCTCTTGGATCTATCACTAAACAACTTATCTGGAAAAATTCCTGAATGCATAAACAACCTTACTTCAATGGCTCAAACGACATCAATATATCTTCAATATGGGTATAAAAGGGGTCGTTATAGTGCTGGCATGAAATATTATTTGAATGCATGGTTGAGATGGAAAGGTTCAAAACAAGTGTTTATGGACAAAGGTTTGTCACTTTTAAAAAGCATTGATCTCTCAAGCAATCATTTCTCAGAAGAAATTCCTATAGAAATTGAGAAATTATCTACACTGATTTCATTGAACTTATCAAGAAATAATTTGATTGGAAAAATTCCTTCAAACATTGGAAATATAACATCACTTGATTCTCTTGATTTGTCCAGAAACCGACTTGTTGGTTCAATTCCTCCGAGTCTTGCTCAAATTTATGGACTTGGTGTATTAGATTTGTCTCATAACCATCTAAGTGGAAAAATTCCTACAAGCACACAATTACAGAGTTTCAATAAATCTAGTTATGAAGATAATCTCGATCTTTGTGGACCACCACTTGAAAAATTGTGTATTGATGGAGAGGTAATACAAAATCCAAATGTTAATATTTTTGAAGATGAATATTCATTTTTCAACAATGAGTTTTTCATAAGTATGGCAATTGGATTTACTCTAAGTTTTTGGATGGTATTTGGCCCAATCTTATTCAAACAATCTTGGCAACAGTCTTATTTCAACTTCTTAAACAATTTAGGAGACCACGTTCATGCCAAAATAAGAATCTTTGTCAGAGTACTTAAGCGTGGGCATTAACAGGTAATAATATCATAGGTTTTATACAACTTTGCTTTCTCAATGTATTAAATGCACATTACCATATATTCCTTTTTCAATTTCTATAAGATTTTATTGATTAAAAATAAAATTAACAAATAATTATCATGTTAAATATTGAACCAATTTTTATAATTCAATTAGTTGCTTATGAAACTAATTATGTTAAAGACATAAGATTTATTGCACAAGAGTAATTAAATGTGTAAATATAGCATGTTAAGTAATCAAGAAAATGACTTCTTGCTTGTTTGAATGATGTGCCTTTAGTGTTTATTTATTTCAATTTGTTTTTAATAAAACTATGCTATGTCCTGGACAACCTTTTGTAAATTTAGATGAAAAGTTTACATGACTACAAAATAAAATAGCAACAAAATAATTGATGTTCAATACTTTCTTATAAAAAAGAGAAAACAATTGTTTCCCTTGCTACCATGAAATAATTTTTTTTCCCTAGTTAAACTTCTGAGATCTTTATTTATCATTAGTTTTATTGTTTTAACCTGATTATTATTCTTATTTCTTAAAAATTTTAAACATGACATTTCAACGTACACATTTAGAAGAACTAACATTCTTCTGACTTTATTTTTCAATTTTCCACGACTCCACCTTTGAGCTTGTAATGCTTAGACAAGGTAATGGTTTCATTAAATTATAAATGTCATTAAGCATTGTGCTTGTTGTGAAAAATAAATTGTCATACATATTAGCAATTCACTCATTCTTTTCATATAATCCAAACTTTCGTCTAAAATATTTTTTTGTTCATTACATTTCATATATTTGCCTCAGGAAAGTTTCATCATTTTAATGAGTGACTTGTTTTCAATTTTTCAAATTATTATTATTATATATATATATATATATATATATATATATATATATATAGATATATATTTGATAAAAAACTAAATATAAGAATAATCAATTCAAAAATTTGGAGATGCAGAAATAACGTAGATTTGCATTAAAGCAAGGAAAAGTCATAGTTAAAATTATTTTGAAGAAACAACAATAATTTGGTGTTTGTAGTTTTATAGTAGATTTTACGATGATCTGTGGTTTGAAATCTTATGGTATGAGAAAATTTTGATGAAATTTCTTATCAAATAGTACTTGTTTTGGTGGTATGAATTGATGAGATTGAGGGCATCAATAGTTATTTTTGCTGTTGAATTTTGAAATGGTAATTGTGACAATTTCGAATGTTTAAATGCATTGTGAAGTTTGTTCAACAAAAATCAAGAGACATGTACAGAGAATGAAGGATATATCTGATTTAATTTTTCGTAAGCTACAACCAATCAACACGAACTCTATTGTTTGTTGCATCGATTTAGCATAAAAGTATTTTAACATTTTGAGTCCGAATCACCCATGTGAAAGGGATTATTGTATTACTTTTATGATTTCCTTGAAACTTTAAATCGAATTAATTAAAATATTAAAGTTGTTTGAAGTGATGTTTGGTGTAACTTTTTTTATTATTACCATTAAATTATGCAGAAGTGAAATAAGCTGAAGCCAATCTGAAGAGCACAGTGGAAAGTGTGACGAGCGTGTACGATCTAGAGAAGTTTGAGTATATGTACAAGAGGAGCAGAATCACACAGTGATCGTGAAGCTGGAAGCAGGAAAGAAAGAGTAGAAAAGGATTTAGATGGATTGTACGTCCGATCTAATGTCTTTGACATACACAAGTATATAGTTAGAGGACTGGTGTAATATACACTTCAAACTTTTTGACAACTGAACGTGGCTCAATTTCATTGGTTGATTTTGAAAAGGTGTTAAAAAAGTTGGATTTTGGCGTGGAGGGCATATTTGGAAAGAAATTGATAAATTATTGCTTTCGTTTCAATTTTCCCTCGCATTGTGGTTGGTGTTATTTCCTTCAAGGTTTCGGCTTTTTGCTCCTTAACGCTGTGTTCTTTTCAGTTGAATTCACTGTATAAGTGGATTAGAGAAGACGGATTTGCGAAATCAGTCGTGTTCTCTTGCAATTGTTTGCGGTGATTTGTGATGAAACATTTCAACTGGTTTTGCCAAAATACACTGTGCACTCAATCCCGCAAATATGAGAAGATTTGCGCTGATTGTTACCGCAAAGACATTTCTATCCCTGTACGAAAAGAACATTTGCAACAGCAAGCCATGCACTGTGCTTGATAAGACCGAACCCATGCACTGTGCTTTCACGCGTTTTTGCACTGGCTAGCATGTGATGCCCTGCTCGACGTGATGCACTTTGTTTGATACAAAGCTTTTGCAGTGCCTCTGCCTAGATTCTCTGCGTGACAAAACAATTCAACCAGAGAATCTGGTTGATGTTTGAATTTTAAAACCAAACTCCATTAATAAGACTCTTCTTGGTAGATAGGGTTGGTCTGTATTAAATAGTGGTTTGTTTACATACAGAGAATAACCAACAACAGAAGATACTCACATTGAGTCCAGATTTGCGTCTTGAGAGTGAGGGGCTGTGATAGAGCGCAGGTAATCTATGCTTCCATTGTTTATATTTTTTTTGCAGGTTGAAGCCATTTCCAACATGTGACCAACACATGGTCAGAGGAAGAATGTTGTTCATGATGATGAAGGAGTCCATGAAGGCAAGCAAACGGCAAGGAGGGATTGGGAAGATTTCATGCATCTACGAACACCCAGACGCCGTGCCCAGATGCCGTGTTGCAGCAGTGTCAAATGAGGCCTATCCGGATACATTTATTGCGTATCCGGATCCAGGGTGCTCTACAAAATAACACAACGGTGTATCCAGATACAAGTAGGGCGTATCCGAATACACTGGAACAAGTTCCATGCACACGACGATCCTCGACGTTCTCGGCGTTAACGGCAGTTGGCGTTTCCGGTGCCGTCTTCTCCACCAAGTTCGTCTCTCTGGTTGGAGGTGGTCGAAGGACTTCGAAGGTTGGCGTTCGGAGTGGTGTTCGGAGTGGCGACGGTGGCTTTGGTGTCCTTCATGCAGCACTTGCAGCAGCAGCAACACAGAAGGGAGTTTAACCATTTCGTTGTATAATGCAGCAGCCTAACCATTTGTATGTCTTGCAGGTTATTTCTAAGCAAAAGGTGCTTTTGAGAGGTTTTTATTTGATATAGAAAGCCCATTTCAGGTATAGTATATACTGTCGTGATTAATGGTTGATATGGGTATTCTCTGTGGCCGTTGTGACTTTCTTTTATGTCATGCTATTGTATTCCTTTCGTTCTCATTTTTATTTCATGGTTTTTTCCTTTCGTTGTTCTGTGATCCTGCCAAGCCTAGACTAGTATCTACGGTTCCCCTAGTTAAATAAATATTGCTCTTTTTTAACAGAAGAACAAAAGGTGGATTCTGTCCGAGCTGCTGGTGGTGAAGAGGCATAGGTAGGTTGTCTACCGTCCAAGCAAACGATATAGGGTTTTACCTTTTACCTTAGAAAGTTACATTTTGCAATGAAGTGAAGCAGGTATTGGCGAGGAATTGGTGTGCATAGGAGAAGGGTAGCCTCTGTCGTGATAGTTTTACATTTAGGATGTTGCAATAGAGCATGTTGTTGGTCTCTACAAAATCACCATAGGGCTTTGTGATCCTTTTATTGTATGCGTGTGCTTTCTGTTACTGCAGACGATTTGCATGGTGTTTCCTTGTAATCTAGTGAATTGGTTCATTATGTTGACTTCATCTTTCTAATAGGATGCTTCCTTGCATTCTTTTATCTGTCTACATAATATTTATTTAAAATTTTCCAAATCATTGTTCCACAAGAAAATTGAATTATGGACTTTTATTTCCATCAGATTTCATGCTAAAATTTTCTAGGTGTTTGATCGGAGTTTAACCGTTTACCATCTTGTGGTGGTTTGTGGACGTCTCTATAGTGGTTTGTGGACGTCTTTGCTGAGATTTATACTGTCGAAAGGAGTCCCTCCAGCTACAAGACTTCGTAAAGTAAGTTGTGAAGTTAGATACTATTCTTTGTAAGAATTTATGGTTAACCATTGTATGATATAACATATTCCTGTGTTCAATTTTTTAACAGCTTGCTTTTGGAATTGTTACTTCGTTTAAATCTTCGTTGAAAGCGTGTATTCAGCATTGCTTCAAATCTTGGTTGAAACTATCATCCCTGTCTTCAACAGCTACGTATGACATTGCTATGTTTAAATAATATGAATGAAAGTGTGTTTTTTTTGTACTGGACATGCATTTTATATAGTTATTATACGAATGCATAAATATATTTAATTAATAGATTATTCTATGAATATATGAATTTAGTAATACGGTTTATTTCAGTTTTGTTTTTGAAGTTGTTAAATTGTATATATTTGGTTATTAAATATATTAGAAGAAGAATTAGATTTATGAACACATATTATGTTTTCTGTATTTTTATAACTAATTATATGAATATATAATGTATTATGTTTATTTAATGTAATGATGTATTATGTGAAAATTAATATATAATATTTATTTAATGTATTATGAGAAATTTAATGGGTTATATTTATTTAATGTAACCATGTGTAATAATTATTTATAATATTAAGATATGATGTATGAATGTATGACCATTTGTTTGTTTGACTAATATATGAATGTATGATTTTAATTATAGTATTTATATTTGGTTAAGTAAAAATAGATGGAAGAAGAATTAGATTTTTCATATTTGGATCGTGAAGATATTGATGATGATGTGCTTGGCGTAGACTTCAATATTATCTCAATTATACGAAGACACTTAGAAATAACGACTGCTATGGCTTCGGTAACAATGTTATGCATTGTTGCACACGCATTGACTATATTGGAAATGTACTGGAGTNATTCTAGTAGTGTAAGTATTTCCCTACCAGAAAGAGATCGTCGTAGGGAGAAATTAATGTCATATCTTGTGCACACTAATCGGTGCNGCGACATTATTAGGATGGGTCNAGAGNCATTTATTAATCTTTNTGAAAGACTAAGATCAACTGGGTTAGTTAAGGACAACATTCGGTCGACAGTCGCGCAACAAGTGGCTCAATTTCTTCATATAATTGGCCATAATGTTAAGAATCGAAGTGTCGGTTTTTTCTTCCATCG
>NC_028351.1:34097042-34098533 GCF_000741045.1 Vigna radiata var. radiata
ACTCAAAATGTGTTCGCTGCGTGTGATTTTGACATGAAATTCACATATGTCCTTGCTGGGTGGGAAGGCACTGCATCGGATTCAAGAATTTTAAAAAATGCTCTTGATCGAGATGATCCGTTAGTTATCCCCCAAGGTCAGTGACCACATTACGATCTTTTGGTGTAAATAGCGATATATGTGAGTAGTGACTAATTAGATGTACATGTCCCAAAATGTAGGAAAATACTACCTCGGTGATGCTGGATTTATGTTGAAAAGCACAGTTTTGACTCCATATAGAGGCGTCAGATATCACCTTAAGGAATATACACGTAAAGGACCACAAAATGCACGGGAGTTGTTTAATCATCGACATTCATCGTTGAGAAATGTTATTGAAAGAACTTTTGGTGTTTTGAAAAAAAGATTTCCTATCATTGCAAGTGGCACTGAACCACACTATGAATTGGAGACGATGACAGAGATTATCTTAGCATGTTGTATCCTACACAACTTCCTTCGTAGCGTGGATCATGATGACTCATTACTTGCCGAAGTTGATAATGAGTTGACTGAAAGTGAAGAGCATAATGTGTCATCGTCTCAAGTTAGGGAAGAGGATCATAGGATGGGTAGTAGTATTAGGGATGCCATAGCAGATCATATGTGGCGAGATTATCAGAACTCTTAGTTATTGTATTTTATTTTGCTTGTATGACTATTTGTTCTTTATATTTATGAGAATGAAGATTTATTATGGATGTTTACTCTTAATTTCTAACTAATTTGTTTATCAAGTAGGTATAAAATGAATAGAGGTAAGGCACACGCCACTGAGTCCTCTGCTCCTACTAGAGAGTTCATAAAATGGACTGAGGATATGGACGCGCGTCTCCTGCACTGTATGATTGAGGAATCAAGGATTGGTAATAGGGTTGATGGGAGTTGGACATCCCAAGCGTATANTAATATTGTTGATCATCTACATGAGTCTGGGTATGTCGCCATAACAAAAAATAATGTTAAAAACCGTCAGAAAGTCTTGAAAGATAAATGGCGTGAGGTTCATGACCTATTTTCTGGATTAAGCGGTTTTGCTTGGAACCCCATTACTATGCGATTTGATGCAGAGGACGAAGTCTGGATGGACCTCATTCAGGTATATTAAAATTAATACAAAGAATTTGACAATATTCAATATCACATAATATGAACAATTATATTTGTGATGTTTGTTGTGCAGTCCAGGCCAACCGCGAGAAAGTGGAGAGTGAACAGTATCCGCCATTACGATTTAATGGTGGAGTTATGGGCTGCAGATCGAGCTACAGGTAGCGGTGTTCGGACCGCTCGTCAAATACGACGAGGACGGGATACGCTTCATGTTAATGTTGACCTCAATCAGAATATTGAGTACACTCCTGAGCAGCCAGACTGGATGGGGTATAGAGACCCTACTCCGCCATCACCTCCACCCTCAGTTGATGAATATAGTCCAGGTGGGACTCA
>NC_028351.1:34098737-34099348 GCF_000741045.1 Vigna radiata var. radiata
ACACAGAATCTGACATTTATAATATGCTGACTGGTATGAACATATCTGATGAATCCCAATTGGACCAATGCTATGACTTCTTATGTGACAAGCCCAAATGTGTTAAGAAGTTGATGGGACTCCCACCTCACAAAAGGTGGAATAAATTATGTCAAATGTTCTGCAGCGGTGATTCTTAGGCATTATTATGTAACAACTTCTATTACATCTTTATTATGACATGTACTATTTGGATGTCAGTATGACTTGTTAATTCGGATGTATGAGTATTGGTTATTATTGTTATGATTATTATGTAATGATTTCACTTTGCTTCTAAGTAATTTAAATATNCACTACTATGTTATCACTAACGTTTTTATTCTACAAAATATTGTTTTGTTCAAGAAATTCTTAAATGGCCTCTTCATCAACCAAAAGGCCTAGAAAAAGTCGCAAGGGAAAAGAGAGTCAAAATCAGACAGAAGATGCAGCTAATATCAGACCATTTGATGAAGAACAATTAGATCAGCGTCGTTTTTTCACTCACAGCCATCAAATGGAAAACTATGCAGTTGATTTCTACACTAGGAATATTGTTCTTCCAAAGATAATGAATTTCGAATCATTTG
>NC_028351.1:34100018-34109292 GCF_000741045.1 Vigna radiata var. radiata
AAGTTGTCTTTTTCAAATATCCCAGATGACTTTCACTATGATCGGGAGATGGCAGTAGCTACTATGGTTAGACCAGAAATGCAGGGTCAACGTGTTAAAACAGTTGGGTNTTTGAATATTAATGATAGACTTCTGCATTATGTTATTGTGCACATGCTGACTCCACGACCTGCAAATTTTGCAAAGGTATTGCAAGAGGATATCTTCATGATATGGCTGATTAAAAATAATNTAGCTCTCAATTGGCCTCATCACATCATGCAACATATGCTTAAATGCAAGGCCAGTGACACACCCCTACCATATGGTGTCCTCATCACACAGATAATGCAATATTGTGGAGTNCATGTTGATGGTGATGCCANCAGTCATATTGGGCCAAGACATCATTTCTCAATTAATTCTTTGAAGAGATTGAACATTGTTAANGTGAATGGTGTTTGGCAACACGATGATGGCGATGATGAAGAAGAAGACCAACCACAACAACATCACAACCCTGTGCAACCTCCTCCACAATTTTCAAATCCTAATATGATGAATCAAATATGGGAGGGGGTACAAGACTTGCAACATAGAATGCAGGGGATGGAACAAATGCAAGGGCGGGTTCAACGTATTGAAGATAACTTGGCAAACCTATCCCTTGACATGAATCGCCAATTTGCTCACCTTAATCAGAATGTTAATTTAATTCTTCATAATTTAGATGATTAAGTCCTTTATAATACTCAGAATGCATTACATGACTTAAGTGTGTTAATTTCACTTATTTGTTTGAACACTTATGCAATGTACCTTATTTTTTAATGTTATTATCTTTGACATGAATTTCCATACTTTTATTTATTGCTGAATGAAAGTAACTGCAAAACAGATGGATTCTCGAGTGATGGATGAAATTATAGATGAAGTGCAAGAATTAATTAATGAAGGAAGAAGACTATCTGCTGCTATTGTACGACTTACACAGGTCGTGGAGCGTCAAAATTCCCTATCACATGCTACTATTGAACGACCTAATCCAACAACAGAAGAAATTCAAAACTTACTACAGACTATGAACATTGAGGATCAAAATTTATTCAGACAATACTTCGACTTTTTATCTTCGCACCCATCCTATACAAGACGTTTAATAGGGATGCCGCAACAATATCGTTTCAATGCATTGCAACGCTACCTCAATGAAGCAAGGTCATCATGAACTATTAATAATATAATTGTATGTTATTATGTTGGGACTTCTTTTTAGATCATGTAATATAATAACTCCTTTTAATTATATGTTTGTTTAAAATTAATGAATTTGACTTTGGTAGACAAATAAATTGATAATATTTGGTAAGAAATTTTATTACAAACAAAAACTAAATATTTAAAAATATTTATTTTACTTAACAATATTTTTTTAATATTTAAAAATACATTTTTAATATTTTACAAATTTATTTCACTTATTATAAATTAATTTCCTTTCTTTATTAACAATTATAAAATTAAATATAACATTAAAAAAAACATTTTATATTACTAAAATAACTAGGGGCATTTTGGTAATCTTTCATTTCTACCAATTAAAAAAAAAATTTAAATCCATCACATCAATCAAATCCTACACTAATTCTCACAAACTTTACCCTCAAATCCACTCTCAATTACCCACAAATCTACTNAAAAAAACAACAACAAAATTACCCTCAAATCCACTCAAATCCACTCAAATCATCTCCCCCAAATCATCTCCCCCTAATCCTTTCAAAAGAACAGAGGCTAAAGGTTTCCATGTTTTCGGACTGACGTCGCTCCCGCTCCATTGGTTGTACTTCGGTCTCCATTTCACTCTCTCCATCGCATTGTGGTTGGCGTTATTTTCCCCAAGGTTTCGGCTTTTTGCTCTTTAAAGCTTTTCAAGTTTTCGAACTATTTGCTCCTTAAAGGTTTGTCTTTTTTCGAATGTGTTGGCTTTTGACACTGACATGTTTGGATTATTGATTTTCTTTGTGGTTTATGTTTTTTGTCATTGATGTTGATGTTAATAATGTGATTTATCCTCTACTGTAATATTGTTATTAATTTGATTCATCAATGGAAGGAGGAAATGCAAAAGTAAGTACAAGTTTTGTGTAAATAAAATTTTATAACAAATAATTATATTGACAAATGTTAGTTTTTGATAATGTGTTGTGGATATTGTGTAGTGGCGCTTGCGAACATCTATGGATTCATCCTGTGGAAATGAATGGGTTACTTCGAAAACCTCATGTATCTCGCATTCGTTAGACTCCATTTAAGTGGTGTTTGGAAATTACTACCCCTTTAGAGTTCAATTTAAAATTGTTAAAGAAGATGTTTGTTAGGTGGGACGGGCACATATGAAAGTTTTCGACTTTGTCAACAATTGGTTCCATTAAAAGTTTTGGATGTCTTTATGAGTTTAGGTCTATAAATAGGGGGTTTAGATGTTCCAACTGATGAATCGGTAGTTGGTATTGTTGGTCAAATATTTAATGGAAAAGCAATTACTTTGAAGGACTTGATGAACATGTTTCATATGATTGTAAACAATGATGAGATTGAGGTTGATGTGGTTTGTAGGTTGTATCTCTTAGTATGTTTTGTTGTTTTTTTTCCTAGGAAGTCTGTCTATGTTTCTAACATGTCTTGTGCACTGTTAGATGACTTAGACAATTTATGTGTATATGATTGGGCAAGTGTCGTACATAAAAATATTGTACATAATTTAAATAAATGTACTAAGAAAATAATGTCAGGAGCTATCCATCATGCGTTGAGTCTGAGTGGCAATGTCGTCGTGTTGCAGGTAACATGAGTTAGAACATTATGTTAATGTGGTGGAGTTCTTTGTAATTTTGGCTAACTATTGTTTGTAATGTTGTAGCTTTGGGCTTTTGAATGGCTTTCTTTGCATGGTCATTCTTCTCAAAGGAGATTCCCACACATATGGATATGGTGTTCGTTTAAGTCAAAGACCAAAAAAATATCGGTTTTGTTTCTAACAGGAGACGTAAGTGTTTCAACCAATTTTATATCCTTTTTTGAATTATTGGTGTTCTTAATTGTTTAAGGTTTATGTGTTTGATTGTTATAGGTAAATTTGGACTTGTACATATATAAACTTGATCGTGGAGTTGAGGCCATTCGTGCTGCTTTCCATTTGGATCAGGAAGTGAAGGTTGAAGGATCGAGGCCTGTAGTGTTGAAGAAGAAGAAAATGAAAATTCAGATGATAACATTTGGGAAGGAGCTGTTGAGGAGAGAATGAGGGCAAACAATATAAGAATAAGAAATGTGAATGCAAAGATTGCAGGTCTTACTTAGGAAATATATGACATTTGTCATAATGCAAATGTACGAGATGATTGTCGTGAAGAACCTGCAGGTGCAGATGATGAGGAAGGTGGCAATGAAGTTGACGAAGAATCAGCAGCTGCATGTGATGAAGAAATTGTTGTTGGTGTTGATGAAGAACCTGTAGGTGCATATCATGAAAAAACAGCAGTTGAAGAAGTTGAAGGTTCTGGCATTGAACGATTAGTCATTGAAATTGATGATGATGAAGGGGATGATTGCGATATACCATTGGCGAACCCCCCTTTGCACCATTATGTTGGTGATCCAACTAGTACCGTGGATGTTGACAAGTGTACTATGCAGTCAATGTAAGAGACAAACCACATAAATAATTGATGAGAATTTTATTTGTCATTGGTGAAAGGTGATGGTTTTTGATTCAATATTCTTGTTTATTCAGGATTGTATCCGAAATAATTGGCCAGACCTTGAGCACAACTTCATTTTACACCTTAGGGCCAACCTAATACGTTGATAACATGGTAACTATTATGTGACATGACTTTATGTTAAATGTTCATAGTTATGTTATTGATTTGTACAATTTTCATTGTGTTAATGATAATTTATCAACATTCATTATGTAGGTGGTGTTATTTGCTACTACTATTTTTATGCACTTTGAGAAAAGGTCGTACAATGTTGTTAAAAGGATTCTATTTAGTCCATTATACGCAATAAATAATATTTTTTATGATAACATATTTTATGGTACAAATTATGTGCAAGGCATTGTGTACTGATGAATTTGAAATTATCCACAACACCATATTCTTACTGATTATAGGAGATGTCCCCACAATCGACATGTGTTTATACTTCATAATTACAACTCCTATTTGCGTTCTGATAATTTTGGACTTGGAGACATTGTCATAACTGACTTTGTGAGTTATTTTTAATTTGTAAGAACAATGTTTTCCCAATTTTTTATGTTCATGTATTGACATTTGGTTTTCTTTGTTTGTAGTTGTTTATGTCATTTATACATGATGAACATTGGTGGTGTTATTCAGTGAAAGTTAGCAGATTACATATATTTGTGATTGACTCATTGGGCAGGGGTATCAAAGATCGGAAAAGGATTGACAAAGTTGTTGTTTGATTGCATAATTTTTGTTTCCAAATAAACTTCTTATTGTCATTTAATGTGAAATTTGTTTAACTTGTTATTATACTTTGTATTTGGTAGGCTAAAAATCTTGAAGGATTTTTTGGCATGTTGTATAATAGACCCGAATGGAGGATTGAACCTTTGGTTATTGAACAAGCAAAATTCCATCCCAACCAAACTTGTAAGTTTTTGTAACCGTTGTCTTTAAATATTTGGTGTTGTCATTAATGTAGGTTGTGAGAACTTGTATATGTTGTGGTTGTATTGTTTCAGACACGATTGTGGTGTTATGATGTTGAAAGCAATGGAAATGTGGGATAGTGAGGACAAATACATTGGGAAAAACATGCCTAAATATATCAATGTAAGTAACATTATGATTGTTAGAAATAGTTGATGATTGTGTTAATTTCTAAAGTGCAAAATTTTGGTTTCAGGAGGAGTTGCATGGAATTAAAAAGAAATATGTATGGGAGTGGATCCTCAAAAATGAGAACATTAGAAGAATGGAAGCGTTACATGAATATGGATTGATTTCATTTGAAGAGATTTTGTTTGTATGTAGACGAATATGGATTTTTGGCTTTATAACAAACTATGATATATATGTACATATTCTTATTGCAATATAATGTTAGCTTTCATGATTACTTAATGTGCAATGTTATTTCATTTACGTTTGGTGTGTTTTGATGACTAAGTAACACACAACATCACTTTTTTAGTGGATGATTGAGTTAATTGATTACATTGATTATTTAACGTTGTTTATGTCTTCGTTTGATATCAATTTAAGTGAGTTGAAGACAAATTTGTGAAATAATTTCTTTGGTAATCGTTTATATTAGGATTGTAATCGTTTATACGAAGAAAAAATGTGTTTTGTATAGAAACTTGTACTACAAGAGCCAGATGTGGCAACCATAGTAACCATAGTTAATATTTAAAAGTTTGACATTTATCCAATGTTTTAAAGTTGTTTTTGGTGTTTAAGTGTGAGTACTGCCTCGGAAGTCATGCTTGGGCACTCTATCATGGAGGAAAGAAACATTGTTGGTGAGATGAGCAACTTAGGTGCAGTCTTGAAACTTGTGCAGGCTAAAATCAAACTGGTAATCGATTACCCTTACCTCGTAAACAATTACACGTAAGAAAAATGGGTTGTGTACATAAAGTTGTATTATAGGAGCCAATTGTGGTAATCTGAGCGACCATAGTCATTATTTATAACTTTTTGACATTTATCCAATGGTTTACACTTGTTTTTGGTGTTGAAGTGTGAGTACTGGCTGGGAAGTCATGTTTGGACACTCCATCATGGAGGAAAGAAACATTGTTGGTGAGATGCGCAACTTAGGTGCAGTCTTGAAACTTGTGCAGGCTAAACTCACACTGGTAATCGATTACACCTACCTCATAGACAATTACATGTAAAAAAAAAGGGTTTTGTACAGAAACTTGTAGTGTAGGAGCTAGTTGTGGTAACCTGAGTGACCATAGTCATTATTTATAACCTTTTGACATTTATCCAATGTTTTACACTTGTTTTTGGTGTTTAAGTATGCGTTATGGCTAGGAAGTCATCTTTGGGCGCTCCATGATGGAGGAAAGAAATTGTCGGTGAGATGAGCAACTTAGGTGCAGTCCTGAAACTTGTGCAGGCCAAAATCAAACTGGTAATCGATTACACCTACACCGTAAGCGATTACACGTAAGAAAAATGGGTTTTGTTATAAGAATTTAAATAATTATTTAATTTTTAGCATCTACGACAATGGTTCTCCTAAGAATTATTGTCATAGAGCTTGAAATTTAAATAATTATTTAAAATCTGACAAGATCTATGGTGGTGGCTGATATTGGAATTGGTACTATAGACCTAAAATCATTTTTCTTTTCTGTTTATTGCCTCAGGTTTTTTTTTTTTTTTATAACTAAAGCAAATGTTTCAACTTTTGGCTTCGGTTTTTAATCCAGACCAAAAGTCCTCCACCCCTACCCCCTCTTTTTACATTTCCTTAATATGCCTCAATTCTGAAAACGAGAAAATAATTGTTATCATATCTCTTCGCTGCACTAGTGTATCTCCCATATCTCGACTTGACTAAATTTTGTATTTTATTTTAGTTTTACATGTGTTGGATTTTCAACTTACACATGATATATAAATTAATTAGAGTAATCCTCACCATTTTAGATCCATATTAATATTGTAACAACCTAAGAAAATAAAATATTTCTACTATCTTACAAGTTAAGAATTAAGCAAACCTAGTCATATGGATAACAAAATTATACGTGGGCATATAAATATAGTTACTAGTAAAAAAAAAGGATTTTAACTTGCGCATTTGACTTCGGTTTAGTTGTAACCGAAGCAAAAAATGGCGCGGTGACATTTTTGTTATTATCGCAAATGTATATGCCTCGATTAAAAAAGAATCGATGTTTCAAACTGACACGGTGACATTTTTGTAATTATCACAAACGTATATGTCTCGGTTCAAAAAGAATTGATGCCTAAAACTGATGTGATGACATTTTGTATTTATCACAAAAGTCTGTGACCTTGGTTCTTTAAAGAACAGAGGCATAAAATAATTGAAAAAAAAAATTATTTTTTTGAAGGGGTTGAGGGAGCGGTTCTTTATAAAACCGAGGCCATAGACCCTTATTGTCTCGGTTGAAAAAATAACCAAGGTAATAACATGTGTTTATGCTTAAATTTCTCGAACAGAGGCATTTTCAAACAAAACCTTTTTTGTGCGCAGTGCTACACCGTTGCTCTTTGTTCTTCCATTTTTGTGGCCATCATCTTCAACTTTTCTTACATTTTTTTCACTCATTTTACGTTGATTAAGTGCTTAGGTATGATTTTCTTTCGTTTTGACCGATCAATTTTGTGCACAGGTGCTCTTGAGCTCTTCGAATAAACGCTTTAGGATGTTCATTTCATTTCGTTTTATTTTAGGTTTTTCATGTTTTCGTTTGGTTGGTTGTTCTTCATACACCATACACATCAAAACATAGGTATAGGTAAAACTAAGAGTATGCTCAAACGAACTCTAATTTAAATGAAAATCTGTATGAAGAACCAAAAAATCATGAAAACCCCTCACAAAAAGTTTCAGCTCAAATCTCAAAGTGTAACTACTTTAAATATTTTTGGGTTAAATATGTTTTTAGTCCTTATACTTTTCGGCGATTTTGGTTTTAGTCCATTTTCAAACTAAGGTACAATTTAGTCCTTCAACTTTAGAAAACCCTGGTTTTAGTCTTTTTTACCAAATTTTTTTAACTTTATTTGTTGTTTCAAGCACGTTTCATTATAGCATTTGGATTGTTTACACTGTTTGACACATATTTGCTTCAATGTTAACTGAGAAACGCGTTTAAAACAACAAATAAAGTTAAAAAATTTTGGTAAAAAAGGACTACAACTAGAGTTTTCTAAAGTTGAAGGACTAAATTATACCTTAGTTTAAAAATGGACTAAAACCAAAATCGTCCAAAAGTATAAGGACTAAAAACATATTTAACCCAATATTTTTTTTCAAAATTTAAAAAAAAAACAAAAAAAAAAATCCCAATAAATAGAAAACAACGTTTTCTATGTTTGTTTTTGTGTTTCTAGGATTATGTCATATGGTTTATGTGATATAGAAACGATAATTATTTTTCTTAAAAAAAAACATACTTTAAACCGTGGTTCTAGTAAAAACTGAGGCAAAAAATAATGCATTGTCTCGATTCTGGATCCAACCGAGGCAATAGACCCTTTAATTAATTAATTGATTTAAATGCTTTTTTGGTCCCTAAATTAAGTGCTAATGTTCAGTTTAGTCTCTCGTTTTAAAAGTGTGTGAAATCGATCCTTACTTTGTAAATTTTGTGTCAACGTCGTCACTTCCGTTAAATACCCACTTACGGCGTTAGTTTTTTGTTTCTCTTTTCTGCTCCTCTGAATTTATCTGAAAGCAACATCTTTCTCAGACAGTTTTTTTCTAAGAACTTGTTGCGTCAATTTTTTTTTGCTAACTGTTATCAAACCAAAATGTTTAAATGGAATAAAAACATAAGCAACTGTGCCCCGTCATATTCTGGAATAATGTTCGTCATTTTTATTATTGATATTTAAAACCTAAAAGACAATTGTGGGGATAAGTTTATTTTTCCTTTATTACTTTCAAATTTATTCTTTAAAATAAAATGTTTTTGACAAAAAGAATAATTAGACTTACACTGTTTACTCAAACTTTAAGCACTTTAGTATTCTTTTTGAAATATGAAAAAAGTTTGTTGATATTAGTTTACTTTTCCTTTTATGGTTTATTTTTTATTTTTGTTCATTAAAATCATCAGTAGTTTCCATCAATGGTAGTTATATTTCTTGAGGGTCTCCAAAAAAAATTGAAACGAGAAAACAATAGTAATATTGGAATTACTTAAAGAACAAAGAAGCATTTTGTTTTTGCTGACAATTTATCATGCTTTCAACGTTTATTTACTCTTTTAATAATGAACTTCTATTGTGGGTTTGCTCTAGCAGTAGTGGTAGTGCTAGTTAGCTACCTTAGGTTTTCAGTTTAAAAGTAATCCAAAATATTGGTTTTGTATGATACACTAGTGCAGCCAGGGGATTTTACCGCGGTTATTTTTCACTATAGGTCGCGGTTTACGAACCGCGGTATATTCAGCCGCGGTAGTAAGTCAAAGACTTTAGGCCGTGGTTACAACCGCGGTATATAAGTTCCGCAATATGCCGCGGTTGTCCAAAGAACCGCT